>NC_068369.1:24527539-24697539 GCF_020536995.1 Dreissena polymorpha | reverse complement strand
TTGAAGACCAATTGAACTTTAAAATATGAAAACCCTCTTAATACAGAAAGGAGACAAGTTAGAAGTAACTATTAAATTAATAGCAAGTTATCTCCTTTTGTGTGAGTGAAATGAAATAGCCTAAGGGCAGATTTGCTTCATTGTCACTTTCAGAGACATAACACTGCATGCATATTATTACCAATTAAGGCTTAGGGACCAGATTTATGACCCTAGAAACCACACTAGTTCTGTTTGTCATTCTGCCTATTAAATAGATATAAATAGATCAGTGAAATGATTTATTATGGTTGTTTTTAGGGAAGCCTCAAACAAATTTTACCAATTAAATAGATCTAATTAGAATTGTTTTTATAAGTACCTGTATTGTTTCTTTCATTTATTGAGATCCTTGAAAAATTGAGTAAAAACACAGCTTTGATGGTCATTTAAAGTGGAATAGTTGTGATTTTTAATGAAGAATAATAACTATATCCAAGTTTTAACTGAAACACAAATTATTTTGACTAAATAAATATCATATTGGGATATTTATTTTGAGACAAGTAAATAAAATTGTTTTGTAACATTAAAATTATAATGTCCCAATACAGCTAGTATGAACATTTTACATTGATTTGTAGTACTCAGGTGTTACCTCTAAAAAATATTCTTTAAAAATTAAAGGAAACTCAACGATGAAAATATTTTCAGAACCAGGCAAATAATAGGAAAGTTATGTTTTCACTAATATTAAGTAACAACACACACCTACCATTGAACAATATATCAGGCACTTATGGTGCAATATACAAGCGTTAATTGGATAAGCAAGTGTATATAACAAGATAACAGCTATTGTATAAAGGGGTACTTATGGTGCAATATACAGGCCCATTAATCATCATTGATGAGATTAGGTGACATCTTTGAAGGGGGATAGTCATTCATAAGATGAGATTAGTACATTATTATACAAAAACATTTTTATGTAGTTTATCACTGTTTTAATTATTATTAATAAATTGCTTTAAATTTACCTTTTTTTTAATTCATAAAGTTATTAATTTTTCCTTAAATTCCACAAATTCATTTAATAAAAACGGGTAATTCTGTTTTGTGTTTCTTATATCAATAAGTTTTTATTACATTTGCTAATAAATTATATTATTAATAATGAAATAATGTGCACGGAAAGTTCAAATCTGTTTTATTTAGTCTAAACGAGTTATTAGTAAAAAATAAAATATCAGTGACATCCAATAATTTGATAATAAACATATGAATGCATGAAAAAAATGTTGACAGTTACAAAGTAAATATTTATTTATCATATTTATCTGTTACAAGGAAAACAGTGTCGAAATTAATTTTAATTTGATTTTACCATTTTCATTTCACCAATTGACCATATTTAATTGGATAAAAACAACAAACACTGCATTTGCACAACCCTGCCCAGGTTCACTCAAACTGAAATAAGGTGTTAATTGTGTATTCAAAACGGGTCTTGATTACACATTATTCTTGGTTGCATTTGTGTTGAGCAACATGTATAAGATACTCAGTAAGATTTTGAGGATATTCCATGTATTCCACTAGTACACCAACATGCACTTACTAATGATTTACATGCAATCATTACACAGTAAAACCCTCCAAAAAACAATTCTAAACCAAAAAACCATACAAGCTGCTTCATAGATATTAAAAGTTAATTAAAGACTTCATAAACAAAATAATAATTTTGATAATAAACAAAGATTGTACTTCAACCGAACAATTATAAATTTATTGGGGGGGGGGGGGGGAACATCTGCACTAAAACTAAAATGGGGGGGAAACGTCTGGGGAGGAATTGTCTTTGCGGGGAAACGTCTTGGGGAGGAAACGTCTGGGGGGGGGGGGGAAATGACCGGAAACCATTCCCAAAATGGTGAAAAAAAACACTGGCATATAAATTAAATGGAAAACATACAATATTATGTCAAGAAAAAAAAGCTGTAAAAATCTCACCTGCTTGTCTTTGATGATGCAATTAGCACATTCAGCATTTTCAGTATCTACTAAATAAATATATGAAAGTGCCAAATGTCCAAGATACCATGACGTCTTCCTCAAAATGTTAGATCCTTCGAACTCCATTTTATTTTATCCCTGAATAATCCTCTCACACATGAGGCCTACATGTAAGATTCCTTGCAATGTTCACAGCGTTTATTTTAAATCGTTTACGTTCTCAAATTTCAGCAGGTATTTAATTATAAATATTTATTTATGATTTAGATTTATTAACTATTTCGAAGATACAGTCTTGCAACATGTTTAGTTTGTCTAAGTTACGTGTTTAGTGATTCTTACAAACAATAGTGAATAGACTGACATGAAAAGTGGCTCCTTTTGAAGCACAAACTGCATCCAACTATATATTACAGCTGGCCCGGTTTGATGGGGCCTGTTTTTGATAATAATTAATTACCATTTTTCACTTCCGTGTTTATTATGTTTACCAACGCCATGATGGAAAAAGGTCCGTTTCCCACAATGCTTAGCGCGCATTCACACAGGTCAGTAAAGACCGGTGTGACACAATGGTTGTCATCGTCAGCCATTTGTCTCGTCGTCTGCTAGCGTTCAAAGTTCAAATGTACAATGAAGTGTCTTTAAATAAAAATGGATAAAATAACGGAGAAAGACTGCGCAAAGCTTAAGGATCTTGAATCCAATGTAGCAAACAAATTCTCGTTTTCTTGGTTAGAACGGGATGTTCAAGTTTGCATTGATGGACAAAAACACTCACGGCTTGTGAAAACCGACTTTGTCAAAGTTAACACCCCGGGTGTCATCTTGTGCGAATTGTGCCATAAGAGTGTCAATTATGGAAGCCGAGGGTTCATTGCAATAAACGACCACATTAAAACGCAAAAACATGTTTTGCGTTTAAAAAATAAGCTGCAGTCGTACAACATAGAATCGTTCATGAAAAAGGTAGGTTATTTGAAAAAAAATCACTAACTGTGACAAAGTAAAAAATATTGAAGCTTTTATCAAGAATATTGCACATAAAAGTAAATAATATTACTTATGATGTTAAACAGTCGTTTTATGTATTTTAAATTCCAATAAAATTAGATTTTTTTTTTTATTAATTTAAGTTACAGTTTATGAAGTGAGACTGAAACTGGATGTTTTACATTAGATCTACTTAATGCTTTTTATGCTCTACATATTGTAATTGTATGCAGCACTTTCCAATGCTTATCAGTTAAAGAAAAAATATTAACATGAATGATTTTAAATGATCACTTGGTAAATACTAAATGTATTTTTCAGCCTGAAGATGGATCCATCAAGAATGCCATCAGCACTAACAGCGCCAACGCCACAAAACCAGACAACCCCTTTCAGACTGTGCAGATGTGTGATCGTGTGTCAAATGCTGAGGTACTAAATTCAAATCTGAATATTTATAACACGATTGTGTTACTGATATACATTACTGTCTGAAATCTTCGTAGCCTTTTTAAGGCCTTATTCTTATTCCAAGAAGTATATGTATAACTGAAAGATAAAAATATGTTAAATTATTGTTCATATAAAATTTAACATTACACTACACAGAAGTTATTAAGTATTAAACGTTTTACACCTAGAAACTTCTTTTACTTAATTATTCTATTCATTGTATATATTTGTTTAATCCAAACAAGTTAGAGCATTCACATGAATTATGCAGAAAATTATTTATTTATAAATATTTAAATAACAAATTTCCCCAATTAAAGTAACAATACTATTTTTTCCTGCCTATCATCAAGGATTTCAGTAAATTTGTTCATATATGAATGTTGAATATTTTGGTATAACTTATATATCACAATCATGGTGATATTTTCAAAAAGAATTATTTGTAGAATAAAAGATAAATTCTTGTCCTTTAAAAAAAATATAATAACAAAGACCAAAACAATGCCTGTATTAATTTTATGACGCATAGATCACAGTTGACCTGTTCTTGTTTGCAGGCAATGCTGTTGGGCTTCATTGCCGAAAACTTGCTGCCTTTCACCATGGCCCCCAAGCTTGTTGACTTAGCCAAAGGCTTAGCAAAAGACACTAAGGCTTTAAACCACCTGTCAATGGATAGAACCTCAGCGTCATACAAAATGAAATTTGGAATGGGGAAGACATATTTTGATAGAACAGTGTCCAACATGAAACGATTCAAGTTTTCCCTCAACATGGATGAGAGTACGAGCACAAATCTGCACAGAGTCTTGACAGTACTTGTCAGCTACTTCTCCCCAGAAACGTCATCAGTAGTGGTAGAACATTTTACCTCTATTGACTTGATCAAAGTAGATTCAGCGACTATTACGAATCACATTATTGACTTGTTTGCTACTCATGACATACCATGGACAAATTTGACATCTGTGTTGATGGACTCATGCAACGTGATGAGAGGTTGTAAATCTGGCGTTGAAGCAAGACTCCGTGACATGGCTCCACATCTTCTAGATATAGATGGTGATACGTGTCACCATATTCACAATGCCTCTAAAAAGCTTTGTGAACCATTTGAGTTTTGGGTTGAACGGTTGTTCACTGACATTCACAATGATGTGAAATGGAGCACAGACGTAAGGGACATGATGAAAGAGGTAGCAACCTTAATAGGGATAAAATTCACCATGCCTGAGCAGTTTGTGTCCCACAGGTGGCTTTCCTGTTATGATGTTGCAGTGAACACCAAGCGCTTGATGGATGTGTACCGTGTTGTGTACTATGCGTTCATGGACAAATCTCAGCAGTCATTGTACAAGTCGGTGGTGAATGACATACTCAAAAAAAGGGAAGTGAGCGAAGATGCTGAAAGGAGAGTGAAGGAAATCCAGATGGAGCTGTCCCGAAAGAATATGACAAAAGATGGACAGGCAAGAAAACAACGTATCATTGAACGTTTGTTGGAAAGAAATACAAAGACTGATCTGGTACTGAACTTCTATGTTTCTGTGCTGCCCATGCTTAAGTCTTACATAGTGTTATTTGAGACAAAGGAACCCTTGATCCACAAGCTCATTGATAAACAAGAAGAGTTGATGACCAAGTTTCTAGCATGCTTCATTGTCCCAGATGCAGTATCAAACAAGTCTGGAAAGCAGCTGATGAATTTGAATCTCACCAGCAGTGAAATAATGCTCAAGGATAAGGACATGTTTGTGGGAGCTTCCAATCAGAAACTGATCCGTAAAATAACAAGTAAGGAGTTAAATGTGAAGACATTCCGTAAGCAAGTGAAATCTGCCTACATCAACTGTGGCAAGTATATGCAGCAAAAGCTACCTCTGGCTAACCCTGTGCTTACTTCTGCTTCAGCTATTGATCCCATTATCAGAACCAGTGTGCACACTTCAGCACTATTGAATAAGCTGCCAACATTAGTGCATGAAGTTCTTCATGGTGAAGAAGAAGAGGAGAAATATGCTACTGAGGTGAAAGATTATCAGGTTGATAGATTCTTACCTTCACACAGTGGACTTCGAATCGATCATTGGTGGGCAGCTGTGAATGCCACCGGCAAGTACCCTACACTTTGCAAAATGGTGTTGAGTTTGCTTAGCTGTTTTCATGGACCCCAAGTTGAAAGCAGTTTCAATGTGATGGGAGACATTTTGAATTCTAGGACTGGGAGAATGAAAATAGAAACATACAGTGCCATCCAGTCGACAAGGTATGGCCTTGCCAACCATGGCGTTGATGCAGTGAAGCAGTTTGAAAGACACGATGCAGCAAAAGATCCGGTGGACAAAGTGCTCTGTCAAAATCTGCGGTCTGCTGCACTGCGGTACAAAAGACAACAAGAAGAAACCAGAGCTGCAGAGATGGAGAAAAGAAAAAACCATCCTTTGAAAGAAAAGCAGCTTGAAAGTAAATCTGCCAACAAAAGACTTCAAGCAGAGTTTGCCGTTACTGATGCTGCTCGCCATGAGGAAAGAATGGCGAAAAAAAGAAGACAAGAAGTTCTCACCGAACTTGCAGCCAAAAGGAAGAAATGAACTAGGCTTGTATTAATGAGGCTGACTGAGTTGTAGCTTTCGAATTCAATTATGCTAGAAAAAAAAAGATAAACATATTAAGCCTCAAGCATTGTAATAAAAAAACTAATATAACATAAGTAGGTGTAATTTGAAATCAGGCACTTGTTCATTAAATGAATGTGCTGTTATTATTTAATACTGTTAAGTGAGTTTGAATAAACAGTGAAATATCAATTTTCTTAACATCTAGTCACTACAAGAACTTATTTACTACTTCAGATCTAGTCATTGCATTAAATTTTATTATGTTACATGTGATTCTTGTATGGTAATTTTAGATTATTATTTTGTGTATGTATCAATTATGAAGTTTCTGTGCGTTTTTGATGTATAACATGCCATGAGATTCTGTGTGAACCATATTAGTTGAAAAGACTACCTTTTGAATTATGTTTACAATTAAGTGTATGTATTTTTCATGTACAAACCTAACCATTGTTTGTTTTCCATTGTATGCATGTTAAGTATTCTGCAAGAATTACTGTCAACATATGTTGGTCTTATACTTGAGGATAGCTTCCTATTTGCAAATCAATTTGCTATCCTTCAGGAGCTTCCGGCCCCTTGGACCCCTGATCAGGGCTTTGCCCTAGACCAACCAGGGGCCCTGCGGTCCCCTGGCCCCCAGCTAAAATATTTCAGTATTTTCAATTTTTGTACTTTCAACCATGCATCTAGTCACTACAAGAATTTATTTAGTACTTCACATCTAGTCTGAAGTCATTGCATTTATTAAGTCTGTGATTCTTGTATGCTAATTTTAGATTATAATTGTTCTAAAGTGAATGTATCAATGAAGAAGTTTCTGTTAGTTTTTGATTATGTATAACATGCCATGAGATTCTGTTTGAATTATATTAGTTGAAAAGACTACCTTTTGAATTATGTTTACAATTAAGTGTGCTTGTAAAAATGTACAATGGTTAGCATTCAATGATATACTTCCTTTTATTAAGTTACTAGTAACTATAAGCCTTTAAAAAATTAATAGATAAAATGACTGAATATAGTTATTGTACATGTACAAACATAACCATTGTTTGTTTTTCATTGTATGCATGTTAAGTAAGCTGCAAGAATTACTGTCAACATATGTTGGTCTTAAACTTGAGGATAGCTTTCTATTTGCAAATCAATTTGCTATCTTTCAGGAGCTTCCGGGGGCCTTCGGCCCCCTGAGCCCCTGACCAGGGCTTTGCCCTGGACCCACCGGGGGCCCTGCGGCCCCCTGGCCCCCAGCTAAAAAAGTTCAGCTGATTTCTTCATTTTGCATTCTCATGCCTGACAGTGACAAAAAACGTATTCACACAATGGCTGCTACTACAACTTATAGCCCATATAGGGGGGCATGCATGTTTTACAAACAGCCCTTATTTTAAACATCATGTAATTAATTGCCCCATCCCACATATTATACCCCCCTTTCACCCCCCCCCCCCCCTACCCCCCCTATCCCCCCCCCAATTTTTTTTTTAACATAATCTAATAAATTAACACACCCGACATAATATCCCCTCTCACCCCACCTACCCCCCTACCCCCCCCCCCCCCCAACAAATATTTTTTTCCTATTTTTATTTTTGAAAGATCGTCTAATAAATGACCACACCCCACATTAAACCCCCTCTCAAACCCCCCCCCCCCCAATAATTATGTTTTTCCTATTTTTATTTTTGAAATATAGTCTTAGAAATTATTTAATATGAACAATTTCCCCATGATGGCTTACGTTATAATGTCAAGCACTCAAATAGTCAAGTGCGCTGTCCTTTGACAGCTCTTGTTCATAATTATTATGGCCCCTTTTCCACTTAGAATATGCAACAAGTTTGCATACTTCCCTGAATATTTTCAATGTCCCTTGACATATTGCATTTATATTTTGCATACTTGTTTACCATCATGACCCAACCTATAAACAAGAGCAGACAACTGTATCAAGCATTTTGAAAGAATTATTGCCCCTTTTATACTTAGAATATGCATATTATAGATAAATCTATGTTAACGTTTGACAAAACAACACTTACCTGACAAACCACAATGCACTCCATCCAAACCATCCCCCACCCCCCAAACCTCCCGAACCCCCAACCCCCCCCCCCCCCCAATTTTTTTTTTCTTCTTATTTTTGACAGATCATCTATTAAATGATTACACACCCACATTATACCCCCACCCCTCTCCATGATGGCTTACTTTATACTGTCAAGCACTCGAATAGTCAAGCACGCTGTCCTCTGACAGCTCTTGTTGTTGTTGCTTGTGGCACCATGCACATTCGTGTTTTTCCCAGGAGGGCAAAGGGGCATGGCGCATTACTTTCAAAAAGGGCATTTTAGCGCGCAGTTAAGGCAACAAAGGGCAAAAACGTTCCGTGAATACCTGAATTAGGGAGAAACATGTAATCACATCAGAGGCAGTTGTGGAAAAAATATAGACAAGCACATTTAATGGTAATAGATGTATTTAACTTACTATGATTTATATTAATATATTTACCTTGCAATGTACATTTAAGTTCCATGCTGTTTCAATAAACTGTACAGCACGACAAACATAATAAAGCAATATATGCATATGAATCTGATTATACACAGATCCACTAACATATAAATGAAACCATGTTTGTCTTATCCCGTTTTCTAACAATAATCTTGACAGATGTTTAAAATAACATTGCGAGTAAATTGATCGTTAACAGTATGCAAATACTCGTTTCCGTGACATACATCCACCGTGTAGATTACAAATAAATAAATAAATTTGTTGCTATCTAAAACATTTTTATGCATTGTTGATTATCACAGACATTTCATTAATTCCTTCTTAATGTATAATCTCCATCGCTAATTCGATCGTTTACGACGTTATTTGCCATTTTGCCGAGTCAAAATTTAATTCTGTATAGTCCACCATGTTGATAAAATGTCAAATGATGTAAGCGACGGGTGCGCATAGCAACGTTAAATCGTATACGCGATTCGCATTTTGTTAAATTAGTATACGTCTCGGTAATTAATTCAATAATTAGATCTAATTATCTTAAAGACGAAAATGATAAAGAAAAAATTTGTTTGTGATTTTAAATGTAATTATGCGTAAAAATATATGTTTTGATATAACTGAATAATGCATGCAATGCACAATTGCCACGAGAATAACATCGAGTTTTTCATCAAAAGTCTCCGAAGTAATGATTTTATCGTGTAGGAGTACACATTGCCGACCGAAAAGTGCGCTTGGTATTACATAGCCTTCGGCATTATCGATTGATACTGACACAGGGTTATTCACGCATGACTAATTCACAGCTTTGGAGCAGTCAGTAAGATCTACCTATAAATAGAGCATTTTAATAGATTAAATCTGCTCAATTTATATAGTCGATTAGACGTTGACGTCTCTCGAGTAAATCAAGCACAGTCGGAGCGTCACAGACAATCAAGGAAGCTGATTTTGCGGACCAAGTTAGATCGTAAGGCAATAAAGATGTTATCGATAAGGGCGCGTGGCGAAATTTGCCTTTGAAAAAAAGGGCGCGTGGCGAAATTTGCCTTTGAAAAGGGCAGAGTGGCGATCCGGGAGGGCGGCGTGGCTTTTCGCCATGCTAAAATGGCCTGGGAAAAACACTACACATGGTATGTTATGATTGACTTCTTTGTTCATTGTGTCTAATCATATCAAGTACAGTGAAAAAAGACCTAGCGGTCAACTGAAAACAACGGTCAACTGCAGACAATAGTAAGTCTGGATTCCCCCCAACACAAATCACACTAAATTACATTTGAGAATTAAGGTCAACTGTCCATAACAGCCGTATATTTCACTCCGAAGGTCATTGTTGAACTGAGAACTGTCAATAATCAGTAGTTTGGAGTTGTGAAAAGTAAAAACACAAATCTTAGTTGTCTCTGTCTCCTGATGTTATAGCGTCTTTTGTGCGTCTTCATTGCAGATAAGGACACTGTTTGCAGTAATTAACTGCTTTTGTTATGATAAAAGAAGCCCCCTGTGAGAAAACATGAGTATCACACTATCGCTGTATGTGCATCCGTGACTGATAGATGATATTTGCGCATGAATAAATATGTACAAGATATTGGCGTCTTTTATATAATGAGAACGATACAGTTATACCCTAATTTGGGTTTATGACAAGGAATCTACTTTATATACTCGTTCGGACATGACATTAATGACACATGACAACCTTTATAAAAAATAGCTTCCAATTAATGAAATAGGAACTGTTGGATTTACTGAATGAAGAAGATGCATGTGTAAACAACAATACTATTGTTGATAAAGTTATAGATTTAGTTTTAAAATAGGTATAAAATTAAATCAATTTATATGATGTTATTCTGTATTGTTCAATACATGTTATTTATGTTATTCTTAGTAATCGGCAATGATCCTTTGTTCTACACTGTTTTAAAACGTTTGGATGGGGAAAAGACGTAGCAATACTACAGACTGACCAACCATCTAGAAAGTGGTGATCTGAGAACAGCAGTCACCTGTCAACAGCGGTCTATTTGGCCATTTTCTTTGACTGACAGCTGTTCTTAGTTTTGACTGTATGGCCATGTTATGCTGCTCTTGTTCTAGACTTATTCTTAAATATTTTACTGTTATGGCAAAGGGGCCATCCCTTATATTGGGAGAAATTTTGGAGTGTGTCCTGCGTTGCAATTCAGAACAAATAAGTAAGGTTTACACAACTATTTTGCAGATGTTGCTGAACCGCAAATTGAGGGTTGACTTGGCCGGGGAATCTCAGCACGGAGGTACTTCATGTGATAATTTTAACCTTCCTGCAGACATTGTCATGGAAATCTATTGATGCTTCTAATGCTTTTCTCATTTGGTTTGTGTAGATAGCCCATTATGTTGGAATTGGAAATGTAATTGGCATTTTAATGAAATTGTGAAAATGAAACCACAGCGTGCAGAATCACCAGACTTTATGGGGATTACAAACGTATGTTACTGGATGTAAGCACACCAGTGACTGGTGCTTTTCCAATCAACTTTTTTAAACAACTTTTCTGAAGAATTTCAACAAGTGCATAAAAGACAGCTTTGTATGCTTATGGCAATTTGAAAAACATCAGAATTACTTTATTTCATAAGCCTGTGTGCTTGGCCAAAAATTCAATTTGTTTACAGCATTCATATCCACGGTTTTGCTGCACGAAGGGTGAAATTTTGGCACCGATTTCAGGTGTATTTAATAACGTAAAGATGTTCTTAAATCTTAAGATATGAACGCAAACTGCAAGAAAAACCGTGTTTTATCTCTACAGATTTTTGCAATCATATTTCAATAACTTGAGATATTTGCAAAAATAACATTCTTAACGGTGTGTTTTCATTTTGTCCATCCCGTTTTTTAAAACCCTGTGAATCCTGTTTATCCTGCACCTGAACCAATATTTTTCAAAATTGAAATTAATTTGAAACGGTTCAACACAATTGATTAATGAAACAAAATACAGATATATGATACAATATTAAATATTTTGCAAAATAACATATTGGACTGTCATGGGCTGAAGCAGTTAACAAATGTATCTAAAAGTACAATTGACAACAGTAACAGTAATTTTGTGTTCTATATACCAATTTTGTATTCCTTTGCAGTATGATAACAAACATTCTGAAATCTTATGACGAAATTGAAAAATCAAGAATATATCAATACAACATATTAACTGATTGAAATCTTCATTAGTGCTGTCACAAACATATTCTTACTGTCTTATGAGATGCGCTCTGAGAAAATTGGGCTTAATTCATGAGGGTAAAGTGTTTTCACAGCTCAGCCTGTGCGGTCCGTATAACAACACTTTCTGAGTTTATGTATTTTTTAGTTGAAGAGAAGTCCCTTTTTATCCAAAATCCTGTTCAAGCTGAAAGTGTTGACCCTGATTAGCCCGAACAAAATGCATAGACTTGTCAGGGACAACATTTTACACACATGCTTTAAGTCCAGTTTTCTCAGAACTTGGCTCACATCTTACAGAGGCACGTGGGCGTGGAGGTGGTGGGCGAGGCGGCGGTAGAGATGAGGGCGGGCCCGACAGGACAGAGGGAAACTGGAGATCAGAGTCTAAACCAGAGTCATGTAAGCCTAGTCTGCTGTTAATCGTCATTGCCTCAGAAACATTCAGTCAATAATGCATTTTTCCCCTAAAACTGATTTTACTCACTCCATGGGTTTCATTTATTGGCCCTG
The DNA here is from genome assembly GCF_020536995.1 of Dreissena polymorpha. Classification (NCBI taxonomy): domain Eukaryota; kingdom Metazoa; phylum Mollusca; class Bivalvia; order Myida; family Dreissenidae; genus Dreissena; species Dreissena polymorpha. Next base: position 24,685,215 of record NC_068369.1, on the reverse strand, counting down.
GAATGTAACCCCAAAATGCAAAAATAATGCAAAGAACCCAATCTCCATCGTTAAAGGGGCCTTTTCACAGATTTTGGCATATTTTGAAGTTTGTCATTAAATGCCTAATATTGATAAATGTAAACATTGGATCTTAAAAGCTCCAGTAAAAAATCAAAAATAAAATATAAAAAAAAGGAAAAAAAAGTAGCCGGTACCAGGGCTCGAAACAGTGACCCCCGGAGTCCTAGTGTAAGTCTGAAGTAAAAACGCATTAGACCTCTCGACTATTCCGCCGGGTATGCACAGTTTAAGTATTTTATACCTTATATAAGCAATCTTCGTAGTTTCGTAAATTTAAACGACAACAGAACTCTCCAAATTATTCAATCGTTTCGCGTTGCAACGCTTTATTATTTTAAGGTCTTCAAATCGTCAAAAGATACATATAATGGCTATATTGGACTATGGTAAATGTTCAGTAATACTGTTTCCTCACAAATATCATAACTAAAACGAAAATTTGCGAATCTGAAACAACTTTTTTCAATTTTGTCAATTTACCAAACTGTGAAAAGATCCCTTTAAAGAAGCCAATAGTGAGCTCAAGGGTTAATGATTGATCAGCTGATTGAGACTACTTTTGAACTTATTAATTCCAGTTTCTACTGTTTGGAAGAATATAACACTTTTGGGACCGCCTTTTTAGCTCGACTATTATATATAAAATGTATATAGTGGAGCTATCCTACTCACTCCGGCGTCGGCATTTGCGTCTGCGTCTACCCCAATTATTTTCATTGTCCCTTGACATATTGCTTTCATATTTTGCATACTTGTTGACCAACATGACCCCAACCTATGAACAAGAGCAGACAACTCTATCAAGCATTTTGTCATAATTATGACCCCTTTTCCACTTAGAATATGCAGCAAATGTTAAAAGTTTGCGTACGACCCCAATTATTTTCATTGTCCCTTTACATATTGCTTTTATATTTTGCATACTTGTTTACCAACATCACCCCAACCTATAAACAAGAGCAGACAACTCTATCAAGCATTTTGTCTTAATAATTGCCCCTTTTGTACTTAGAATATGCATATTATTCATAAATCTATGTTAAAGTTTGCGTACTACCCCAAATATTTCCTATATCCTTTGACATATTGCTTTTATATGTTGCATACTTGTTTACCAACATGACCCCAACCTATAAACAAGAGCAGACCACTGTATCAAGCATTTTGACATAATTATGGCCCCTTTTACACTTAGAAAATTGAACAGTTTGCTTAAATTGCCATAACTTCTTTATTTATGATCACATTTTATAATTACTTTGACAGAACAACACTTACCTGAATACCACAATGGATTCCACCCAAACAATACCCTACGCCCCTACCCAGAATCCCTCCCCCCAACCTTCCCCCCCATTTTTAACCAGGTTTTTAACCAGGTTTTTCGAAGGAAAAAACTGGTTATTAGATTGGCGAATGCGGGCGGGCGGGCTGGCTGGCTGGCGGGCGGGCGGAACAAGCTTGTCCGGGCCATAACTATGTCGTTCCTTGTCAGATTTTAAAATCATTTGGCACATTTGTTCACCATCATTGGACGGTGTGTCGCGCGAAATAATTACGTTGATATCTCCAAGGTCAAGGTCACACTTTGAGTTCAAAGGTAAAAAATGGCCATAAATGAGCTTGTCCTGGCCATAACTATGTCATTCATTGTGAGATTTTAAAATCATTTGGCACATTTGTTCACCATCATGGGACGGTGTGTCGCACGAAAGAATCACGTCAATATCTCCAATGTCAAGGTCGCCACGACTAAAAATATATTTTTTTTAAAAACAAACTTACAAAGGGGGTTAATTTTGTTTGTTCATTTCAAATGTTCAGTTTGAGTTTTCTCCCTTTATCAGATTTTTTTTCACAAAGAAAACCTGGTTTTGTGACAATTTTGTCCCTTGTTTTAATTATTTTTAAACATCATCGTATAAATTACCCCACCCCACATTATACCCCCCTTTCGACCCCCCCCCCCCCTAACCCCCACCAAATTTTTTTTTCCTTTTTTTATTTTTGAAAGATCGTCTAATAAATGACCCCACCCCCACATTATACCCCCTCTCAACCCCCCCCCCCCAATTTTTTTTTTCCTGTTTTTATTTTTGAAAGATCGTCTAATAAATTATTGAATATGAACAATTTCCCCATGATGGCTAACATTAAACTGTCAAGCACTTGAATAGTCGAGCTCGCTGTCCTCTGACAGTTCTTGTTTATGCCCCCTTTAGAAAAAAGTGGGTATATAGTTTTCGCACTGTCAGTCTGTCTGTACGTCCGCTCTCTAATTCAAATAGTTTTCATCTGATCTTTACAAAACTTGGTCAGAAGTTGTATCTAGACAATATCTAGGTCAAGTTCGAATATGGGTCATGCCAGGTCAAAAACTAGGTCACAGGGGCAAAAAAACAAATCCAAGGGAAGTAATAAGCTTTAATGGACATAATTATCTGACCTGCCAATTTATATATTTTTATGCCCCCCTTCGAAGAAGAGGGGGTATATTGTTTTGCTCATGTCAGTCCGTATGTCTGTCTGTCCACCAGATGGTTTCCGGATGATAACTCAAGAACGCTTAGGCCTAGGATCATGAAACTTCATAGGTACATTGATCATGACTGGCAGATGACCTCTAATGATTTTTAGGTCACTAGGTAAAAGGTCAAGGTCACGGTGACTCGAAACAGTAAAATGGTTTCCGGATGATAATTCAAGAATGCTTACGCCTAGGATCATGAAGCTTCATTGGAACATTTTGTTTTTGATGTCGTTATTTCTGCTTCCACTACTGCTGTTGCGGCTGCAGCTGCATCAACTAATGCTGCTAAAGTAGTATAAATATAAGTAGCTGTAAAGTTTTTAAAAATTATAGTACATTACTTTTGTTCATAAGAAATATATAAGTTCTGGTGTTTCAAAATAAAATTTTGGTTAAAGCAATATAAATTATAATTTATTTTGCGTATTTTCATTTTCAAATTAGGATTCGAACCGATATTCGATATCCAAGCCTTTGGATTCGAATTCGGATCTGATAGAAATTTTGGATTCGCTGAAGCACTAATAAATATAAATTTTAGGGTCCTAGTAAATTTGTTCAGTTCATGCCCCTTGGGTCAAAACTGGTTCACATGATTTTTAAAGACTAACATAGCAAATAACTTAACTAATCTGTAACTGAAAGGGTCTTGGGTTTAATATTTGGCATGTAACCTTGTATAGAGAGAGGTCCTCTTCTAAATTAATTCAAATCATGCTTCTTGTTCAAAACTGACCATGTCCCATTGCATGGGTGAGCTATCTAGGGCCATATTGGCACTCTTTGTTTAAACATTTTCTGATTCTATAATTTGAAAGGCAATTTCGGTCACTTTTCACCTCTGGTTTTCAGCTTTTAACGATAGAGGGCCCAGCAAGTATGACGACCGAGGCGGACCGAGTCGCTATGACGACCGCGGGGGAGCTGGTCGCAATGACGACAGAGGGGGGCGGGACGAGCGAGGGGGTGGGAGGTATGAGACACGGCGAAATGGAGCAGACAGGTGGGCAGCCACTGAATTTTCATTGATTAGTCTAGGGCCCTGGGTCAATGTGGCCACTGATTGGGGCGAGGGGGGGGGGGGTACGGGACTATGGGCATCTTCACGTTTGAAAAGACCATCAGTAGGGATTTCACCCAAATAAAGTTTAAACTTAAAATTTGCTGAATAAAAAGTGCCATTCTGGATTTGCTATGAATTATCAGTGGCCACCATGAGAGTAATTATTTATAGTTACATTTTTCTCAAGCAGCATTATGATCTCATATTATTTGCTGCGCTTCCTCATTTGTATCTTAGCTGTACAAATATGTAAATGGGAACAGGATTTTAAATTGGTCTCACATTAAAGAATGCCAGAGGCCAGCAGGGCTTATGTCATGGTCCTGTGTCCGGCGTGCGTGCGTTCGTCCGTCCGTCTGTGCGTTAACTTTTTCTTTAAACATCTCCTAAAGTACTGGTCCAATTCTGATGAAATTTCCTTGGGTGAACCTCTATCAAATTTGTTCAAATTATGCCCCTGGGGTCAAATTTGACCCCGCCCCGGGGTTCACAAAATTGAAAATTTGCTTATAAAAGGCCTATTTTGTGAAAACTTTTAAAATCTTCTCGTCCATAACCATTGGGCCTAGGGTTATCAAATTGGGTATGTAGAGACATCTAATAGTCCTCTACCAAATTTCTTCAAATTTGACCCTGCCCCGGGGGTCACAAAATTGAACATATGCTTACATAAAGCCTATTTTATGCAAACTTTAAAAATCTTTTGGTCCATAAAAAACGTAGGGCCTAGTGCTACCAAATTCCGTATGAAGAGACATCTAATAGTTCTCTACTTAGTTTGTTTAAATTATGCCCCTGGGGTCAAATTAGACCCTGCCCCGGGAGTCACAAAAATGAAAATATGCTTAATATATCCAAGGCCTGCGAAATCTCTCAGCATTTTACACTTGTAGATTCTGCCTAAGCATTTTTTAAACGAGCGATATAATTGGCTGTCGTTTCCCAATCTTCCAATTGAAATCGGTTTTATAAAATGTGTTTAGTATTTCGTATGCAAATGGCGCCGTTGTGAAGGGAAAATTAAGATTATTGAAATGACAAATATCAATCGAATTAACAACTGACATCATATAGTTGGATAGGAATAATGAAATGTGTTTGTCAATGAAAAAGACTACGTTTTAGATACAAGAAACACATATTTTGTTTAGAAATGAGCACAGTGAATTTGTGTCACGTAAACCAGTGTTTCGGTCATACTTTTTCCTACTTTTTCATCAGGGTCCTACTTTTTTACAAAATCTTCCTACTATTCCTACTTTTTCATTTTAAATGGATTTTTTTTAAAGAATTTATTTAGTTAACTTGCAGGATGAATAAATCTATGGCATGACTGTATCCCTGTTAAGGTGCATTCATCTAGATGAGACCTGACAACCCATGCTGACACCTCTTCAGGAAGAATAGATATTTATTTCTTATGTAACTTTTGAAATTATTGACAAAAGTTGTTTTTTATGTCCCCCACCACTATAGTGGGGGACATATTGTTTTTGCCCTGTCTGTTGGTTGGTTGGTTTGTGTGTTTGTTTGTTTGCTCCAACTTTAAAATTTGCCATAAATTTTGCAATATTGAAGATAGCAACTTGATATTTTGCATGCATGTTTATCTCATGGAGCTGCACATTTTGAGTGGTGAAAGGTCAAGGTCATCCTTCAAGGTCAAAGGTCAACAAAAAAATCAAAGTGGCGCAGAAGGGGACATGGTGTTTCTGACAAACACATTTCTTGTTTTAAGTAACAATAGTGCCTTGTTTACTTCCTTAGCATTTTTACACTGCAGACTTCACTACCGTACCTACCAGTGAAGGAACCCATTGCTTATTCCAGTTTTATTTTGTTTCCATTGACAACAATTTGACCAAACCTTATGCATGTTTACATGATATTGCTGTTTGGAATGTAGAGATATAGAGATACATGATTGTATTGTATGAGTGGTTTGTAATATGGAATTTATTACACAAGCTATTTGAAAAGAAAAACTGATGCTTTGCCAAGTTTTTATCATTTACAAATACTGAATGTAATAAATTCCGTATAACATAACAATGAATATGATGTTCTATTGATAACATAGGTACACCATGTCGAGAAATTAAAGATAAATGCACAGAGCCTAAATGCCCTGATACATTTTCTGATGATGCCATAGCTAGTGAGGTAACTTCAAGGTGTTACAGTGTATTATTAAAAATATTTAACAGCATTATTACACTCTTGCGACGTCATCAATGATGTAAAAACAATTATTTGAAACTGGAATAAACAATGTAGTGCAACTGTTTCATTGACCAATCAATGATGTCATAAAAGATGTCAGGTGATAAGGTCCTATCTCATAGGACAATCCAGTGTGGGAGGGGGGGGGGGGGGAGTGGACGCGGCGTACGCCCCCCCCCCCCCCCCCCCCCAAAAAAAAAAAAAATCACCAAAGTACCCTTGTCAAATAAAAACGCACTTTTTACCAAAACACACATTTAGCGCACTTAAAAGTGCGTTAATTGTGTGTTTTTTGTTAATATGTGCGTTTTCAGTGATCAAAAGTGCATTTAAGTGCGCTTTTTGTGCGTTTTTGCTTTTCAAGTGCGTTATTTAAGTGAAAAAGTGCGTTTTTTGTGTGTTTTCTTCATCTGTAAGTGCGCTTTTGAGTGTAGATGTGAGCAAAATGTGTGTTTTTTATCTAAGAAGTGCGTCTTTTATTTAGGAAGTGCGTTTTTTGTAAGTTTTCTTCATCTGTAAGTGCGCTTTTGAGTGTAGATGTGAGCAAAATGTGTGTTTTTTATCTAAGAAGTGCGTCTTTTATTTAGGAAGTGCGTTTTTTGTAAGTTTTCTTCATCTGTAAGTGCGCTTTTGAGTGTAGATGTGAGCAAAATGTGTGTTTTTTATCTAAGAAGTGCGTCTTTTATTTAGGAAGTGCGTCTTTTATCTAAGAAGTGTGTTTTAAGGTTTACAGATGTGGGTTTTTTTCTCACAAAAGTGCGTTTTTCTATTTTGATGTGCGTCTTTTTTAAGCATAAGTTAGTCTTTTATTTCATAAGTGCGTTTTTATCATATGATCTGTTTTAAAAGGATGTATCTAAAAAGACACATGTTTAACACACTTCTTAAAAAGTGCGTCTTTAACAACCGTTTAGCAAATGTTGTACAGAAATTGAACAAGAAACAAAATTGTTGCAGGCTCTAACAATTTATTTACATCAAATGATTAAACATAGACATATATCTCAGTAACCTGTAATAATATAAGGGGCAGTTTGAATAATTACTGGTTGTCCATATTAACCTGTTTAATGTTTACATACTTTATCATACAATTTCAATGCATACCCTATTGCTTACGTTTTAATCTCAAACATTTCTAAAAATTTCCACCTAAATCAGACTGTGTATAACTAATTAAAAATATTGAAAGTGTCAAAAGTATTATGTGGCCTTGATAGTATCAATTATATTTCCTCAACATAAATAAGTATTTGAACTTTCTTATACTGATATTTATACCCTAATACAATTAATGTCTACCACATTGACCATAAACATACATTTTAAAAGGCAATTAAAATAATATTTATACTATTAATATTATTTGCTAAAATCATTCAGCATGTTATATTTAAATATTTACAATTAAATATAATGTGTTAAGGGTGCTGTGTATTATTCAATAAATATTTTGGTGTTGAAATGACTGCCTTATCAGTATTTCTCAAATTATGCAATTTTTGGCTTAGACACAGCATGGTATCAGATAAGAGAATAGCCAGTCCCTATCAGTCCTCCATCTAAGCCTAACTAAGGGGTGTTGATATACTTTTGATTTGTTCAGGCACCATCTATTTAAGAACCACAGATAGGAAGTTATTTTTTGAAAACAAGCAGCATCAGCATCTGACTTTAAGCTAGAATTAAGACTTATTATTTTAGTGTAAAATGTCTTGAAATACTTTCAGCATGAAGTATTGTGTGATGAAAAAAATGTGTATTTACTACAATGTGTAAATCAACAATAAAGGAGATTAAAAGTGGGTGGTTAAAGACATATAAAGTGATATGGTATAGTTCAACAACTGCCTGTATTTTTGGAATACTGAAGAACAGTCTGTTGTAACAGGTTCGTATTTTCAATTCTGCATCCCTTTTTTATTTAGTTTATTGAATTAATAATGATCATTATCATATTTATGTATTGTCACTGGGAAATGTAAATGGATGAGTAAATGTAATGCAATTTTAAAGAAAAACAACACCATTTGAATTATTATGGCTGTATTTTATGTCATCTTAAAGTTATTTATACCTATTTTTGGTCATTAATGAACAGATTTTTCCCCCATATTAAATGAGAACTTTTAAATTTATAGGTTAAACCCCATGGAAAGAATGTGCATCATCGCATCGCCTGCCAAAAAAGGGAGCAAAAAAGAGACTACCTGATGTATGGACTTGAATACCAGGTTTTACCCTGCACAAGCTGGCCGACATGAGGAGAACAGGAGTGGGAAAACCGCGCCCTCTCCTTGACCAAGAAAAGCTGGATTTGTTTAGAGGTAAAACTATACAGGGTACTGGTTATTGCATTTTAAAGGTGTCACACTTCCGACCAGTCCACACAGCAAAATGAGACCACGTATCTTGGTACATTTTCGAACAGTATTTTCTATCAAACGTATTTATTTATGAAAAGCGTTAAGTCACATGTGATCAGGGGATTAAAATTGCAAAATAAACAACCAAAAACAACAAGCAAACAAACTAGTTTTGATTTAAATTTATAATTTTTATAGCAACAAGATTACCATAACAGCAATATTCAACACTTACATTATAAAATATCTTTCAGGACCTGATCAAATGAGATCATGCACGAGACGCATCGCGCAAAGGCCATGACAGTATAATTGTTGCAAAGAAGTTTGACCGGCTAGTGGAAGACTTGGAGAGAAAGATGAGAGCTGCACTCCGCTGCCTCAAAGAAATACTGAAAGGCCTTGATTGATATGCATCTTTCTTATGTATATAGCTGTTCGTGTGTATATACTGTACATGTTATTATAGTATGCTATTATTTTTTGTTTATTTATAATCAAATTATGTTTATATTTATTTCATCAAATTGCCATTGATATTTAATTACTCATGTATGTTAAAAAATGTTGGTGTACGTTAAAGTATAAAATTGAATTATCTTGTAATTATTAAAATACACAAATATATATGTTTATATAATTATTGGTTTTTATTGCATATCTGAATTAAAAAAAACTTTTAACAGCATATAATTGAATCAACTGTTAAGGCAAAAGATGCACCTTTAACGCACATGTGTGCTTTTTGTGAGTGCGTTTTTTGCTGCCATTCATTTGCGTAAATTGTGCGTTTTGTGTGGGTTATAACTGCGCTTAACGTGCGTTAAATGTGCGCTTTTTGTGAGTTAAATGTGCGCTTTTTTATTTAAAAAGCGCACATTTAACGCACATAAAAGCTCACATTTAACACACATGTGCGCTTTTATGTGGGTTATAACTGCGCTTTTCGTGAGTTAAATGTGCGCTTTTTAAATAAAAAAGCGCACATTTAACTAACAAAAAGCGCACATTTAATGCACTTAAAAGCGCACATTTTACACACATAAATGGCAGGCAAAAACGCACTTATAAAAAGCGCAAGTTTAACGCACATTTAACGCACATAAAAGCGCACTTTAACACACATGTGCGCTTTTATGTGGGTTATAACTGCGCTTTTTGTGAGTTAAATGTGCGCTTTTTAAATAAAAAAAGCGCACATTTAACTCACAAAAAGCACACATTTAACGCACTTAAAAGCGCACATTTTACACACATAAATGGTAGTCAAGCGCACGTTTAACGCACATTTAACGCACATAAAAGCGCACATTGAACACACTTATAAAAAGCACACGTTTAACGCACATAAAGCGCACATTTATCCACAAAAAGGGCACATTTTCTTGTTTGTTTGTTTTTGTTAAAAACTCACTCGGTAAGAAAAAGCGCACAAAAAACGCAGTGCCAATACCGCCACGTTTAACGCACGCAAAACGTACGTAAAACGTACATTTCACACACTTTTTTGAGAAGGGTAAAGTCAATTCATTTCATGTTTCACACTTAACTAGATCTTAATCACCTATTTAAACTTGTCAAAGGCCTCAAAATCACTAAAATAATGGAGCTTCCTGACGGCTGTACCCCCAAAACGATAAACTATGCACTTTTTGGCATTATAATAAGGTACTTTGATGAAAGTATAAAAGGCTTGACGTGCTCGAGAAGAGAAGTGGTTGTGAAAGCCTTCAAATTAATAAAAATCGTGAAGCTTTCGGGGGGCTTAGCCCCCTAGACATTATAAGAAGGTACTGAGATGAAAGATAGAAATAGCATTGAACTAAAGATGTGAAATGCAAGATATTGAAAGGTAAACAAATTATATATATTAATTTAACTCAGTTTAATTTATCATTAACACAAGAAGAACACTCAAGTGTGTTTGTTTATATTTAGTCCATTAACCTTGTTTGTATATAACATTTTATAAAAAAAATTGTATTGTTTTGTTTGTTTTCACCAAATGGTTAGTATTATTCTTTTAGGTTAACATTTTCAAAATTCTTGTTTTATTATATTTATCAATTTTTTTTTTTAATGACATCATTTTATGATTTATAAACAGATTGCAAAAAAATTTTGTTCAAGATAAACTTAACAACAAATTGTTACATTGAAATTAAGTGATTTTAATATTCAGAAGCAAAAAAGTAAGGAGAAACCAACTTAGAAAAGTTGTATCTATTAAAAGTATATTCTACCAATGCTGTGAACAATCCCCTTGTTTATAACATGACTGCCGCTAAGTCTATTACTAGCAACCTATCAGAGAATAGGTCAGATACCTTATTTCAATATATGGCAATCCTAGTATTTTTCAAAAACAAACATGACAGGTAACCAATGTCAGATGGAAAAAGTAAAGGAAAGTTAGGTCAAGTTAATTGTTTGTCATGATATCTCTTTGAACCTCATGCCATATGCATGAAGTGTTCCCATGAACCCAACATCTTGATGAATTATAATTCAATTTTTTGTCTCGTAAACATTTACTTTGTTTAACAAACAACCTCTACAAAGTTATCATTCCTACTGCCTTTCGGCACCCCATGAACCTGAAAAACTTTATGTTTCCTCAGGCAAATATCTTCTTTGTACAATAAACAATTTCTTCACCACTTTAACAATCCTGCTACACTCACTAATGCCTCAAGAATGAAGCAAAGTTAAGGTGATCTACATCATTAGGTATTTTGCATATGTCATGAACTATATAAGTAACAGAAACTTTGAAACCTACAAACACTTTTTGGAATTTTGGAAAAAGATTCATGATTGAATGAAGGAACATTCATTAATATTGTAGAACATGCGTAGATTTGAACTTCAGCATCTAAAAATATGTGAAATAGAAAGAACGACAAAATCTTTTGGAGAGATAAATGTACCTACGTTATAAGCAAAGTACCTGTGCGACAATTCCCGGACTTTTTAGTCTGTTTAGTTATCACCGTAGTAACGTTTTCCATATATAAAAAATGCTCACCCTTCCAACTTTAAGCGCCCAGTGGGACAAGGGACAGAAAGAGAAAGTCACATGCTTGAGTACATTTCAACCCATGCGCATTGCACGCTTTTTTTGCATAAAAAACAATGGAGCGATACAGGGTCACCATGGCCCTCTTGTTTCATGAAACTTGAAACATTGATAGATGGCAATATGGACATTATGCACGTCATTTCATTTTGTTTCTATGTCAAAAATTTAAAAAAATATTCTGACAATAGTGGAGCCGAAAGGGGACATATATTGCTTGGCAATAAGCTTGTTTTTTATGCCCCCCTTCGAAAAAGAGGGGGTTTATTGTTTTGCTCATGTCGGTTTATCGGTCCGTCCGTCTGTCAACCAGATGGTTTCCCGATGATGACTCAAGAACGCTTAGGCCTAGGATCATGAAACTTCATAGGTACATTGGTCATGACTGGCAGATGACCCCTATTGATTTTCAGGCCACGAGGTCAAAGGTCAAGGTCACAGTGACTCGAAACAGTAAAATGGTTTCCAGATGATAACTCAAGAATGCTTTCGCCTAGGATCATGAAACTTCATCGGTACACTGATCATGACTTGCAGATGGCCCCTATTAATTTTCAGGTCAATAGGTCAAAGGTCAAGGTCACAGTGACTCGAAACAGTAAAATAGTTTCCTGATAAAAACTCAAGAATAAATAGGCCTAGGATCATTAAACTTCATAGGTACATTGATCATAACTGGCAGATGACCCCTATTGATTTTCGGGTCACTAAGTCAAAGGTCAAGGTCACAGTGACTAAAAACGTATTCACACAATGGCTGCCACTACAACTGACAGCCCATATGGGGGGCATGCATGTTTTACAAACAGCCCTTGTTTTGTTTACTGTAGATTTTTAGATCCAATGTTTGCATTTATCTATATAAAGTATTCAATGACACAAACTTAAATATCTGCCAAAATCTGTGTAAAGGTCTCTAAGATTGAATTCAGTTTATTAAAATCTGCAGATTTAATCGATTTAAACCGTTTGACAATCAGCAGTTGCCAAACTTTACAGAAGTGTTCATTTTTGCTGCACTGTTGCAGGTTTGAAGAAAGAGGCGAGGACAAGGGTCCCTGGCAGAGAGGAGCAGAGAGGGCGGAAAGACCCGGGGGTGACTACGGCAGGAAGGATGACCGCTATGGGGGCGGTGATCGCTATGGAGATGACCATCGTGATGACAGACGAGGCAGAGACGGGTATGGGGGAGGCAGAGATAGGCAGGACGACAGAGATGGTGGGTACAGAATGAGAGATGTTAATTTGAATAAATTCCTGTTATGCTTTTATAATGTTTTATGCTATGAAAGAATTGGGGGCAAGGGGATTTATTTAATTTACATTTGTATTTGTGTTTTGTTTTTTTTTCTGATACTGGGATAGTCATTTAGTTAAACAAATTTAAATATCTTATTTGATATAGTTTGCCTCAATGCTTCAGAAAGAAGGCCTTGTTACAGACTCTTTGCGTTTTGTTCTGTGTACCCAGTGTTAATCTGCAGGTGGAAGGCGTGCATTTGGTACTGGTTTCCGTAGAGATGACGATCGCGGGGGTGATCGCGGTGGTGACCGTGGTGGTGATCGTGGTGGTGACCGTGGCTGGGAGAGGGGAGGGGGATTCAGGGGGGACCGGGACAGAGGGTACGGAGGGGACCGACCTGGCCCAGATAGAGAGGACAGGTACGGCACTTCTGTCTTTTTGTTCAGACATGGGGTCATTCTGACAGAAACTTTAGGGGGAAATTATTTCTCTTCAATTAGGGATATTAGGGAGCAGTGACTCTACTTTTGTGGAATTTAGTGCGAAATTTAATTACTTCTATCAACTTAAGTCTGTTTAAAAATATGGAGCATATTAGCTAATATATCCATGAATGTACTAGAGATAAATCTTTTACTAAAAGTAATTATCCAATGAATGTATGTAGCAGACTAATAAAAAAATATGTCACAATCCATGTTTGAGGCATGTAATACACCTTTCACTTCCAGAAAAGGTGAATTTAAAACTGTGACTGATGTAAATAGTCAACACTAAAATCATTTATTTCTTGTCTGTCATTAGGATTTCAATTGAATAGAGATGGTATGTTTAAACAAAAAGGTTGCAAAATATGTCACAATATCCTAGTAACACGAAACTTTTTGTTTAGGATGTTTTTATGAACTGGGTTGTATTTATTGATTAATTATGGATATTAACAGTGGATGAATTGCCTGTAGGGCACATATGTTGAAATGGGTCGCATAACTGTTGGAAATGTTCAGCGATTTTGATTGTATCTAATCAGGGAATGAAATGCGCCCTTGAAGGGAAAATGTATCACTTTGCTGACCTCTAGGGTGACCCCTGAATGCTGTGTTCCATGGTTGAGAATATAATGTATTGCATTTTGACAATATTTGTTATACCCCCATTACCATTGGTAATGGGGGCTATATAGGAGTCACTTTGTAGGTCGGTCTGTCCCAAAATTTCATCCAATCTTCACCAAACTTGGTCACAAGTTGTATCTTGATGATGTATAGGTCAAGTTTGAATATGGGTCATGCCGGGTCAAAAACTAGGTCATGGGGTCACTTGTTGTGTTTTAAATCGAAAGTTTGTCCGGACCATAACTATGTCATTTATTGTTAGATTTTAAAATGACTCTGTACATAAATAACTTTGTTCACCATCATGGGACGGTGTGTCGTGTGAAAAAAGTACGGCGATATCTCCAAGGTCAAGGTCACACTTGCAGTTCAAGGGTCAAATGCTTGTCCAGGCCATAACTTTATCATTTATTGTGAGATTTTAAAATCAATTATCAAATTTGTTCACCATCATGGGACGGTGTGTAGCGCGAAAGAATTACGTCTATATCTCCAAGGTCAAGGTCACACTTTGAGTTCAAAAATCAAAAACTGCCATAAATGAGCTTGTCGGGGCCATAACTATGTCGTTTATTGTGAGATTTTTAAAATCATTTGGCACATTTGTTCACGATCATTTGACGGTGTGTTGCGCGAAAGAATTATGTTGATATCTCCAAGGTGAAGGTCACACTTTAAGTTCAAAGAGCAAAGGTCAAAAATGGCCATAAATAAGCTTGTCCGGGCCATAACTATGTTGTTCATTGTGAGATTTTAAAATCATATGGCACATTTGTTCACCATCATTTGCCGGTGTGTCGCGCAAATGAATTACGTCCTGATCTCCAAGGTCAAGGTCACACTGTGAGTTCAAAGGTCAAAAATGGCCATAAATGAGCTTGTCGGGGCCATTACTATGTTGTTTATTGTGAGATTTTAAAATCATATGGCACATTTGTTCATCATAATTGGACGGTGTCTTGCGCGAAAATTTTACATTGATATCTCCAAGGTCAAGGTCACACTTTGAGTTCAAAGGTAAAAAATTGCCATAAATGAGCTTGTCCGGGCCATAACTATGTCGTTTATTGTGAGATTTTAAAATTATTTGGCTCTTTTGTTCACCATCATTGGACGGTGTGACGCGCGAAAGAATTTCGTTGATATCTCAAAGGTCAAGGTCACACTTTGAGTTCAAAGGTATAAAATGGCAATAAATGATCTTGTCTGGGCCATAACTATGTCATTCATTGTGAGATTTTAAAATGACTCTGTACATAAATTTTGTTCACAGTCATTGGAGGGCGTGTCATGTGAAAGAATTTAAGAGTTCAAAGGTCAAAATGGCTATTAATGATAATGGCATAATAATTCTTAAAAATTGCCCTAAATTAGATTCTCTAGTTTTGTGAAGACAGCATGCAAAATAGTCTGTGTCAATACGGCACGTGGGGGTATACGTCACGTCTGTGACAAAGCTCTAGTTTAAATAAGAATTGACATAAACATAAGCATTATGTCGTTAATTGGAATAAAAACTTTTTAAAATTTAATTTAGACAATTGAGTGTGTCTATGTTTTGAACTTATTAAGCTACAGTAATGGACTAGCTATGTCAGTTTGAAACCATTTATACTTAGCTATTTCCAGGCTGCCGCTTTACTGATAGCTCGTAAATATGGAACTTATTGCAATTCACAGCTTGTAGCTACATTGTAATATGTAATAGAGTCTGTGGAATAGTCATTGAGATGTAGTATTGAGAATTGATCTTAGTGGTCTTGGATTTTATGTACCAGTTAGAGCAGGCAACATGGAAAAAAATTAAGGTCTTTCTACTGTCTTGTTTCTTTTTTCAGACATGATCGACAAAATAGCAGAGAAGCGGGTATGTTTTTGTCATTATGTACTTTAAAATTAATAATATTTGTTTGCATGCAATTATTATTTTTTGGGTTGGGGATGGGGCGGGGGGGGGGGGGGTGGTTAAACAAATCAATTTGGTTGCTTCTTATATTTTTAATGTTATTTACTATTCAAATATGGATAATTGCTAAACTTTAACTATATAGTCCATGTGTTTAGGCTGGGATCACAAAAGGGTTAATATAGACCTGTCCGGTTACATACTATTTTAATTTGTGAATTCCAAACAATGTCATTATCCCCAGGCTTTTTGAAAAGCGTGGGGATATTGTGGTTATCTCCGCCGGTTGTCCGTCCGTCCATCAGTCCTGGCCACTATCTCCTCCTACACTATTAGCACTAGAACCTTGAAACTTACACACATGGTAGCTATGAGCATATGTGCGACCCTGCACTATTTGGAATTTTGATCTGACCCCCGGGTCAAAAGTAATGGGTGTTTGGTTGGGGCTGGGTCAGAGATTCTCACTCATTTTTTTAGATTATTTTACATTAACTTCTTCATTTCTACACCGATTTACTTCAAATTGATACTGAACCACTCTTATGACAATACGGTCAATCTCAACTATGCATGGCCCCATTACCAACCCTGGGGCGTCTTGCCCGCATAGACCACACCCACCCAAAATTGCCTTTTACTATAATTTCTTCCTTTCTACACCGATTCACTTCTACTTGATTCTGAACTTATATAATGACAATATGACAATACGGTCAATCTCAATTATGCATGGTCCCATAACCAACCCTGGGGCGCCCCTGGGTCAAACATGCGGCGTGGGGATACGCGTCGGCCTCTGCCGCGCCATTTCTAGTTGTCAATTGTAATTGTGTATTTTGCTTTTCTGAATCGGACGAGGACCAATATTATAGCTGTAGAGGATTTTTTATCAAAGAACCTCTATTATTTTATAAGAGACCTCTCAATCTTGCCAAAACTTGTACTTGTCTCATGATCTGACTCCACTACTTCAGAGCCCCCAATTGAGAGGCCACGCCTGCATCTTCAGCCCCGCACCAAACCTGCAGAGCGCACAGAGCCCGAGCAGCAGGAACATAAACCCCAGAAGGCCGCCTCCATCTTCGGGAGTGCCAAACCCGTGGACACAGCGCAGCGTGAGCGAGAGATTGAAGAGCGCCTAATGAAGCAGCGCGAGGGGCCCCCTGCAGGGAAGAGTTCCCTCGAGGCGCGGGGTTACGGGCGTAGCCATGGTTACGAGGACACCAGACCTGGGGACATGCATGGGGAGGAGAAGGAGAACAGGAATGTGTAAGTTGGGGCCTACTGCGATCAGGGGTGTGATTTTTTTCACCTTCGAGCTGATTTAAACATTTTTAATGTCAAACTTATTTTACAAACAGTTATAAAGTTTGCTTGATCGATGTACAAAGGAAGAGCTTAAAGGGGCCTTTTCACGTTTTGGTAAATTGACAAAATTATATAAAAAAATTGTTTCAGATTTGCAAATGTTTGTTGTAGTTATAATATTTGTGAGGTAATACTGAACATTTACCATGCACTTAAATATCCAATATATGCATCTTTTAACGATTTAAAAATCTGAAAATTATAGTGTTGCAACGCAAAATGATTGAATAATTTGGAGAGTTCTGTTGTTGTCGTTCTATTTTGTGATACTACGAGGATGGCCTATGTAAAGCATAAAATACATCATTCATTGTATGAGCCTGGGTTGCCAAGTGGTCTTAGCGATTCCCTTTTGCTCCAGGGGTCTGTGGTTCAAGCCTTGAGGGTTACATTTTTTCTTTGTTTAATTTTATTCTTGTTTTTTTACTGGAGCTTTTTAGATCCGATTTTTACATAAATCAATATAAAGAATTTAATGAAAAACTTTAATGCATGTATAAATCTGTGACAAAGGCCCCTTTAATTGAACACTTGTAATGTGGGAAGGGCATTCTCCTCCCCTGAGGTGGTTCTTAAATCACACCCATGACGATACATATTTGGACATGGGTACTGTCTCTTTATATTATAAAGAAAATCGTGTTTGTGAATTAAGCTGTTCACACTTACCTTAGTTCTTGTTGTTCTATTTAGCAGCAGTGACAAAGATTTGGACATGGGTCCTGTCTCTTCTAGATCCAAGGGGGATGCTGGTGGCAGACGACGCTCAGGAAGTGACAGGTCTGAAGACGGGGAAGGACGCAGGGAGAGGAAAACCAGCGGCAGCTCGCGCAAAAAAGGTAGGCAGATTTGTCCTCATACATGTCTTGCAAGTTTTATAATGTTTGCGAACGGTTTGTGTTTTGAAAACTTCCTTCTTTGAGAACAATGTAAATTCATAAAATTCGTATTGTCTCTGGCAGTAATATACAAACATTCTTTAGAACTAATCAACTTTCATTGGTTAAGAGTGGTAATCAACTGCATCAGGGTATGCGTCTGATATTTGCGGTTTTGCTTTTAAAAAAGTGCAAATGGCTATATGAAATCAGCAAAAAAAATAACTTGTTTGCTGCTCATCAATATCAAAGGGTTGAAAATGAAGCCTTTACAACTTGAATATATTAAGAAAGTTATTTAATTTAATAAGATTTTCTAAAAGACAACAAATATGTCAAAATGCATATTTAAGTGGTGAATGCTTGATCTTAGGTTCAGTGTCCTCAGTGGGTCGGTCCCGTCAGGACAGCGGTGAGAAGGGGGCTGGGCCTGGGGAGGTGTTCCAGGAGAGGGAGGAGGAGCGCCAGTACACCACGGCCCAGAGCCCGCCGGGCCAGCCCGAGGAGCCGGTCAAGCTGGTACCAGCCCCACCGCCCAAGGAGAACATCTGGGAGAAGAGGAAGATTTCTCAGGTATCAGACACTGTGGTAAGAAACATTTGAACCACGTCATTTGAAAAGTGGGCTTAATGCATGATCATAGTGATGTCCCAAATTAGACTGTGCAGTCTGCACTGGCTAATCAGGGACGAAACTTTACACTTTTATGGTATTTTTCGCATTAATTAGTCTCTTGGCAAGAATCCATTTTTAGGCGGAAAGTGTCATCCAGGATTAGCCTGTGCAAACTGCACAGTCATATCAGGCATGTCTCTTTAGGCGCATGCATTAAGCCACGTTTTCCCAAAACAAGCCTCATTTACATAAGGGACGCTTGACCAGTTGTTAAAACTTTGTTCTTCCACTTTTTGGTTTGTTTCTAGGCTTGTAAGTGTCATAAATAAAATTAAATTAATTGGAGTTTGCAACTATGTTCTTGTTTGACCACATGGAATGTCAAATTATACTTGGTATTGATTGGCAATTCCTGGCATGTATGTGCCCTTACAGACCAGTCAGCCATCTGATGCCAGGTCTCCCCCTGCTCAGTCAGGGAACAGTGAGACTGGTTCACATGGTAAGCCTCCAGCTGAAGTGACAAACCAGAGAAAACCCGAGAACCAGCCTGCCCAGCCAGCATCTTCACCCTCTCAAGTAAGTTGTCTGTGCTTGATTTCTGTCTGACATGTTTTTGCCATGTGAAACATTTTGGTTATTAACTACCTTCCTGTTCAAATACGACATTAAAAAAAAAATCTTTCAATGTTGAAGTTAATAAAAATTGTTTACCCCCACTCTTACCTTAATTAAGGTAAATAATTAGATAATTATTTTGGTAATTATTAACACCAAGATCCTAATCAGTTCATGAAGTAGTTTGTTTTGTTTTGCAAATATGATAATACCCTGCTTATAAGACAACATGAGGGTCTTAGTAGAAATTGTCTTAGCAAGACGGTCGCTTAATTGCGATAACTCACATCACTAAGTATTTGTGCATGCTTGTGTTTTTTCTAATTTTAAAGAATATACCAGTTTCATACGCCTCAAGGCATATTTGATTTCATTCACTTTGGTTTGCAGGCAGCTCCTAGTCGTCCAGAGGCCAAGAAAGAGTTTGTGCCTGCAGAGCCACCCAAGGAGAATCCCTGGACTCGGGGCAAACAGGACAGTAAGCACACCTTGGAAAAAACCAATGGGCCTTTCATTTTAGCTCTGCCAAAACTGGGCTTTACCCTTTTCCACTCAGAAGCATATGAAAATGGCTATGTGCAAAACAGCATAAAACCTGCAAGTAGCTCGCAGTCTGTTCAGGTTTTATGCTGTTTGCTGCTGATCAGTATCTAAGGTTTGGAATTGAAGCCTTACAAACTTAAATCTTGTAAGAAAGGTCTTAAATTAAATTTAACATTCTAAGGAACTACACATGTGGGAAAATACGTATCTAAGTGGTAAAGGGTTAATGCATGTGCTTAAAGTGTCCTCCCATACGTATCTAAGTGGTAAAGGGTTAATGCATTGCTTAAAGTGTCCTCCCATACGTATCTAAGTGGTAAAGGGTTAATGCATGTGCTTAAAGTGTCTTCCCATACGTATCTAAGTGGTAAAGGGTTAATGCATGTGCTTAAAGTGTCCTCCCATACGTATCTAAGTGGTAAAGGGTTAATGCATGTGCTTAAAGTGTCCTCCCATATACGTATCTAAGTGGTAAAGGGTTAATGCATTGCTTAAAGTGTCCTCCCATATACGTATCTAAGTGGTAAAGGGTTAATGCATTGCTTAAAGTGTCCTCCAAAATTAGCCTTAGCAGTCTTATAGACTAATCAGGGATGACAAGTTCCACTTAAATGGTATTTTTCATTTAAACGATGTGTTTTGTTAGCAAAAATCCCGTTAAAGCCGAAATAGTTGTCTCCGATTAGCCTGTGGTGACTGCACAGTGAGAGGACACTTTACTCACATGCATTAAGCCCAGTTTTCGTAGAATGAGTCTTACCAGTATATATAAAAGATGCTATGGGTATTTGCATTGACGGGGTCCTATTTTGCTCTAAGGTGTATATGACCAGTCTGTTTCCATCCATGTTTAGGTAGCATAAAGCATTTCCATGAACATTTCAAAGCTGAACATTTTTTACAAGTTTTATGTATTTCAACAGTACAATGTTCAGATATGCAGTGTTTTTTTTAGCTCACCTGAGCACAACGGGCTCATGAGGAGCTTTTGTGATCGCCTTTTGTCTGTCGTTTGTCGTGCGTCCGTCGTCAACATTTGCCTTGTGAACACTGTAGAAGTCACATTTGATGCCCAATCTTCATGTAACTTCGTCAAAAGGTTTGTCTTAATGATATGCTGGTTGAGTTAAAAAATGGTTTTGGTCCATCGAAAATCATGGCCGCCAGGGGGCGGGGCAGTATTCCTTCGTCAAAACATTGGATTCATTGATATCTCGGACGAGTTCGAAAATGGTCCAGATCGGTGAAAAGACATGGCCTTCAGGGGGCAGGGCAGTTTTCTCTATATGTATATAGTGAAAACATGTGAACACTCTAGAAGTCACATTGTTGGTCAAATCTTCATGAAATTTGGTCAGAACATTTGTTTCCTGGATACATCAGTTGAGTTCGAAAATGGTTTGGATTGGAAAAAAAACATGGCCGCCAGGGGGTTCTTTTTCCTTATGTTTATACAGTAAAAAAAGCTTGTGAACACACTAGAAGTCACATTTTTTGCCTAATCACCATGAAATTTTATCTAAACATCGCTTTTATATGTTTCTCGGACGAGTTCAAAAATGGTCATGATCGGTGAAAAAACATGGCCGCCAGGGGGCAGGGCAGTTTTCTCTATATGTACATGTATATAGTGAAAACGTGAACAGTCTAGAAGACAAATTTTTTCCCTTTATTAAATTTGGTCAGAACATTTTTTTCCCGGATACCACAGTTGAGTTCAAAATGGTTTGGATCGGTAAAAAAACATGGCCGCCAGGGGGGGTCTTTTTCCTTATATTATATAGTAAAGAAGCTTGTGAACACGCTAGAAGTCACATTTTTTGCCTAATCATCATGAAATTTGGTCAAAACATTGGTTTTGTGAATATCTCGGACGATTTCGAAAATGGTCGTAATCATTTGAAAAACTTGGCCGCCAGGGTGTGGGGCAGTTGTCTCTATATGTATATAGTGAAAACATGAGAGCAGTCTTGGAGACACATTTTTTGCCTAATCTTCATGAAATTTGGTCAGAACATTTGTTTCATGGATATGACGGTTGAGTTTTGAAAATGGTTTGGATCGGTAAAAAACCATGGCCGCCAGGGGGGGGGTCTATCTCCTTATATTTATATGGTAAAAAAACACTAGAAGTCACTTTTTTAGCTAGCTCCTTCGGGTCTCAGGTGAGCACCTTACGGCCCATGGCCCTCTTGTTTTCATTCACATTGGGGTCCGGTAAGGTGGACCCATTCCCAATGGAAAAAAAGTTTCCAAGATAGGCCCTAAAAATCCCAATTGAAGGTTTCAAAAAAAGAATTATTATTTTTTTATTGAAAAGTCTAAACATATCATTTATCTATAAATCCAGCTCTATAAGTTGGACCTTAGAAATATAATATTGAAATCACTTTTATTATCAATTTTATGCTCGGTTGTTTTCAGAGAAAATCGAGGTATTGTCATAGCCAGCTCGTTGTCTGCCATCCGCCGTGATAAAACCTTAACATTGGCTCTAAAATCAAAGTGCTTCCACCTACAACTTTGAAACTTCATATGTAGATGCACCTTGATGAGTTCTACACGCCACATCCATTTTTGGGTCACTAGAACAAAGGTCAAGGTCACTGTGACCT
Source organism: Dreissena polymorpha (assembly GCF_020536995.1). Taxonomy (NCBI): domain Eukaryota; kingdom Metazoa; phylum Mollusca; class Bivalvia; order Myida; family Dreissenidae; genus Dreissena; species Dreissena polymorpha. The sequence goes on along the minus strand of NC_068369.1, from coordinate 24,662,987 downwards.
CTTAAAAAAAACAAAACAACCTTTTAACCCTTTACCACTTAGATAAGTATTTTAACGCATTTGTTGTCCTTTAGAAAGTTATATTTAATTTAAGACCTTTCTGACTAAATTCGAGTTTTAAAGGCTTCTTTTCCAATCCTTAGTTACTGACAGGGATCATATTTTTTTCAGTTTTGTCGGTCCTAGACCGATTGGGGTCATGAAAGACCGATTGAAAATCCCAAACAGTCGATCCGATTCTGTTTGCTGAAATTCCCATGTCATGAAATAGAATACACAGTGCACATGCAAACGCACCCTAATGCCATTTTTATCTCGATTAGGTGTGATTAACGATTCGCTGCAGTCTCTAAACGGTCAGGACCAGTTTATTTTACGTCTGACCAAGAATAAAAAACTTGTGGACAGCGGATTAAAGATGCTTCCGGCACTGAAAGCACGCGCTGTACCTAAACAAAACGATACATTTTCCACCAGCGTAATAATCTGGTAATATAATTATGAATGAAGGTTGCGGATCTGATCGACAAAACAGCCGAAAGTTTTTTTTATGGGCAGAAATTCACATAAAATAGTACACAAGAAAAATAATATACATTGTATAAATCTTTAGTAAAAAACGTGTTAGAATCAAAATAATTGGTGTACTTTGTAGTTTGTTGTTGAATAACGCACGACCGGAAAATTAGATGCGTGATTTCAAATCACTTGTGCTTTGCACTTGTGATTTAATCCCTACGCATCTAAACTATCGGCTGTGGGTTATTTTGACAACAAACTATAAGGTACACAATTTATTTCTTATTTATTTTATGCCCCCCTTGAAGAAGAGGGGGTATATTGTTTTGCACATGTCGGTCAGTACGTTAGTCCGTCCACCAGATGGTTTCCGGATGATAACTCAATAACGCTTAGGCCTAGGATCATGAAACTTCACAGGTACATTGATCATGACTGGCAGAGACCCCTATTGATTTTCAGGTCACTAGGTCAAAGGTCAAGGTCACAGTGACTCGAAATAGTAAATTGATTTCCGGATGATAACTCAAGAATGGACCTAGGATCATGAAACTTCATAGGTACATTGATCATGACTGGCAGATGACCTCTATTGATTTTCAGGTCACTAGGTCAAAGGTCAAGGTCACAGTGACTCGAAACAGTAAAACGGTTTCCTGATGATAACTCAAGAATGCTTACGCCTAGGATCATGAAACTTCATAGGTACATTGATAATGACTGACAGATGACCCCTATTGATTTTCAGGTTACTAGGTCAAAGGTCAAGGTCACAGTGACTCGAACCAGTAAAATGGTTTTCTGATATTAACTCAAGAATAATTAGGCCTAGGATCATGAAACTTCATAGTTACATTGATCATGACTGGCAGATGACCCCTATTGATTTTCAGGTTACTAGGTCAAAGGTCAAGGTCACAGTGACAAAAAACGTATTCACACAATGGCTGCCAATACAACTGACAGCCCATATGGGGGGAATGCGTGTTTTACAAACAGCCCTTGTTTGGTTTTGTTATTGTCAGTAGCCAACCTACGCACAGACATTTGTTTGGTTCAATGCATGTTTGTAAGCTATTATAGTCAACAACGATTTAAAACATCGGTATATACTTACACAGATTAATAATGTTGACAATGTTGGATGAAAAAAGTCTGATAAAACAGCACACGAAACAACAACGAAATAGCAAATGATAAAACCAGTTGAGAAAACTCGTATGTTCCGTTTAGAAAAAATGCCTAAGGGAATTTTACTTGTACATGTATTATACCACATTCATGAATGGCAAAATCAATGGTATATATTTTAAAGTAATTTGTCATGATTTGGACATAAATATTTCTGACATAAATTTTGGATACTTTTTCCCCCATTTATATCCAGACTGATTGATGTTGCGGGAAAATATGATCCCTGGTAACTGATGAGCATCAAACAGAATTAAACCTAAACAGACTGCGAGTTACTTGCAGTCTGTCCTGGCTTTATGCTGGATTCAAAAGCAATTTCAATCTGCTTCTTATGAGGGAAAGGGTAAAATATTGTAATTAACGGTTAACCTTAAGAAATGATAAAAAAAGAATTTGTAAGCTATTAGAAAATTAATAACTACTGGTGAACATTGAAAATCCTGCTTTAAAGTAACATTACTATTCAAAATCAACGAAAAATTCGTACAATTGTTCGTAAAATAAACTTAACCAATTAAAACTCAGTGTTCCTTATGGCAATTGTAGAAATTTCAACGCCAGATGTGGTCTGATAAAATAGATGTTTGTAAATACAAAATGCTCGTTTTTATTATTGTTTTTCATATCTTTTTATACGACACATGAACACTAACACGGTGTTCGTGTGTCGTATGAATAGATATATTCGCGGGAATTAATTGTGGCCACAAATAAATAAAAACGAGCATTTTGTATCTACAAAAATCTAAGTAATCATATCACATCTAGCGTTGAAATTTTGGCTATTGCTATAAGGAACACTGATTGTTAAGGTGTTAACTTTATTTTACGAAAAACTTAACGAAATTTTCGTTGATTTTGAGCGTTATAGTGACTTTAACATTTGTCAGATGTTTAGGGGGCCAGGTTCTCTTAAACAAAGACTGTACAGTACCCATTTGCATATAGCCTTATCAAGACCCTGGTCTATTAGCAGACGGTGTATCGAGAGGTGGAGCCTCACGTCCCAGTCCTAGTTCTGGGCCCTCAGCTGGATCAGCTCCGGGACCTGTCCCTAACGCTTGGGCTGGCAGAGGAGGTCCCAACACAGGGGGAGAGAGGGGCAGGGGACGTGGAGACAGGGGCAGAGGGGCACCCCAGGGGAGAGGCAGGGGTGGAGAGCAGCATCGCAGGTATGGTAGTGAATAAGACAGGCCTTTTATTTAATGCTTAGGGGTAAAATACTGACAATAATTCCGGTAGGGTGGCGTATAGCAGTTGAACTGTCTGTCCGAAAAATTTAAAATTGGCCATAACTTTTGCAATAATGAAGATAGCAACTTGATTTTTGGCATGCATGTGTATCTCATGAAGCTGCACGTTTTGAGTGGTGAAAGGTCAAGGTCATCCTTCAAGGTCAAAAGTTGAAAAATACAATCCAAGGGAGTAATAAGCTTTAAAAGGGAGATAATTTCTAAACCTGCCAAAGGATATATTGAAATTTTTATTTCCAAGCATTGCAATAGGGTGCATTGTGTTTCTGACAAACACATCTCTTGATTGCATGTTGAGTGAGTATTGTTTGGTTCTGTTTGAATGAGTGTTAGTCCTTCAAAATAAGCCTAATAAATTGCTCATTTACCTAAGATGGGTATTATTAACTGTCAACCGTTTTAAAGGTTTTTATACGCCCGTCTATGACGGGACGTATTATGGTATACCCCGCGTCCGTCTGTCCGTCCGTCCGTCCGTCTGTTAATGTCGTACGCTACGTCAAATATCCTTTGACAGATTTTCTTCAAATTTTAACACAATCTTAATATTGATAAACCCTGATCCCCTTTCGTTTTTGACGGAATTCTGAATTGTCGTTCCAGAGTTATGGGACTTTGTTCGTCAAAATTTCGTGATTTCATTGAATGTCCTACTGTAGCTCAAATATCCTTCGATGGATTTTTTTCAAATTTCAACACAATCTTAATATTGATAAACCCTGATCCCCTTTCGTTTTTGACGGAATTCTGAATTGTCGTTCCAGAGTTATGGGACTTTGTTCGTCAAAATTTCGTGATTTCATTGAATGTCCTACTGTAGCTCAAATATCCTTCGATGGATTTTTTTCAAATTTCAACACAATCTTAATATTGATAAACCCTGATCCCCTTTCGTTTTTGACGTAATTCTGAATTGTCGTTCCAGAGTTATGGGACTTTGTTCGTCAAAATTTCGTGATTTCATTGAATGTCCTACTGTACCTCAAATATCCTTCGATGGATTTTTTTTTTTTTTTTTTTAGTATCCCTGAAAAATTGAACAAGGTGAGCTTTTTTCTATTCCGATTGTACACTACCACTTACCCATCTACATTTCTCTTTTATTATTGGTCAAAATATCTATAACAGGTTTACTTCAACTCCATATCCTCTAAAGAAATGCATACATATACTCAAAAAAAGATATGGTATGAATGTCAAGGAGACGGCGCTCCATGCTCATGTACTTATAAAATAAACCATGTATTCAAATACAAATAAACTGAAGTAAAAAAATGATTCAAAGGGTTATTTATTACCTTACTACTTCATTGGCGAACGACGGGCGTATCATGCGCTCATGGCGCAGCTGTTTATTGGTTAGTGTTATAACTCAATTAGCCTTCTTCTCATTGAACAAAGATGTTTTAATATAGACAATTTGGAATGAACTTTGTTGCCAAGTTACAGAAGTTCTTTACAATTCACTGTGTAATTTTTTGTATGACATATAAAATAAAAAATAATGTATCGAGCAGGCAATACAGTATTTTTCCTACTACAGGTCTTGTAAATACCAGCAGAAGTTTAATCAGTATTAATTGTAATGGTAAATGGACTGGTTTTGATTTATCTTTCAATTCAGGCAAGAGAAGAGAGAAAAACCTCTGCCACAGTCTATTGATGAAATGCCCAAGTTGGAGCCAAAACAAGACAGAGTAAGTGCCTAAAAGAGAAAATACGAAACAGAAACAGGTTGTTATTTCAATGAAAACAATGAGTGGAATATTGTAATTAAATACTTCCGATCAAAACTTTATAGATATGATGAATAATGATGATTTAAATATTCAAAAAAAATTCTGTTATAGATTTGAATAGTAACACACATTTTTTGTTTATTTTAGGACTTCAGTGATAGCAATAAGTTTGCTGGGTTGATAGACGATAATGAGTACGATGAAGAAGAAAGTTCGTCAGTATTGTATGAACCATAGGATATATTGGCAGATTTATTTTGATTCTTATGTCAATTTTGGCATGATATAGTTGGAGCCTTGCTAAACGACGTTTGATGTGGTTATTGAACAGTTTATATATTGATCTTTTCATTATTGTTGCTAAATCCCGCGTGAGAAGTAAATGTTGGACTGAGGTCTGCGTGCTATTTTATGTATGGAGACTTGAGACATTTGTGTTTGTGGAAATCGGGTGCTATGCTGCTTATCTGGTATGATATTATGCGCAATACTAAATTGGAGAAATCCAAGTTATTGTCAATTAACCCTTTCCCACTTAGAAACAAAGTGAAAATGGATATGTGCAAACATAATAAAACCAGAACAGCCTGCAATTCACTCGCAGTCTGTTCAGGTTTTATGCTGTTTGCTGCTCGTCAGTTACAGTATATAAGGTTTGGAAATGTAGCTTAACAACTTGAATCTAGTAAGAAAGGTCTTAAATTAAAGATAACTTTCCAATGGACTACAAATGTGTGAAAATACGTTTCTAAGTGGGAAAGGGTTAAAATATTGTTTTGAATGCAAATATTGCTGCTGATTAAGATATTCATTAATGATATGATTGCAACAGTTGACAATTTTGTTACTGGTGATGGATGGCTTGACGAGTTGTCCAGTTCAGCATTTTATTTTGACATTTCCATTCATTTTGTACCAATAAATTTGTAAATAATGGCAGTTTGCTCCTGTGACTGTTTCAGGAAGGCTTCATTTAAATACATTTCATGTTCAAGCAATATAGAGGCAGTCCCTCATTCTTCAGCTATACTATCATTGTTCAAGGGTCTCTGATTTTTTGCTCATTTTTCCTCACAATTTCATCATATATTGCTGAGTTATTCATTTATTTATCACTTATTATGTTTTAGCAATTCATAAGGTGTTAGTTTGCTATTAAACGGAACCTTAGTGAGGGAAATATGTACTTGTATTCAATCAAAATTGCCTGGAAAATGTGTTCTTTTTATGCATTTTGATCGTGTCAAATGGAGTGTTCTATGTTGCACGGGAAAATGTATCCCATACTATGTTTGAAATATAAGACCTCAGTTTAGGAATTATTACATGTAGTGCTTTTAAAATGTGTGTGCCCGTTGCTCTATTGCCTTAAACTAAGTGTATAACAACAGTTCATGTTTTTACTCTGTGTTAAAGTGAATAATCAATAACCATGTTTTAGGGCAGCACCATTTGTATTAGTATTTAGAATGTTGGATATAAAATTACCAATATGTTAACATGTTTACAGTAAGTGTCTTAGTTTACCGTAGACCTAACTCATGAACATAATTTTTTAAACTGCTTAATCATAATCATTGTGAAATTGCATTGTTCTCATTATATAATAACTTAATTAATTTCCTGTGTATGTATACACATACTACTGACATACCGGTACAACATAGATATATGTGTCAGTGAATGATGATCCTGTGTTTTATAAGCATTGTTCACTGCATGCTGACAATGTATGTAAATTATCATGTGTTTTGATCGTTCTAGCAGCAAATGCCGCTATTGATGAAATTTGAGGTGTTGATTGTGTAACTGTTGTCACAGAGTTTCCGCCATAGTGTTGGAAATGTTATTAACCCTTTCAGTGCGGGAACCGAATTTTAAAGGCCTTTGCAAACAGTTTGGATCCAGATGAGACGCCACAAAATGTGGCGTCTCATCAGGATCTAAACTGTTTGCTTTTCTGATAGTATTCTTTAAAAAAATAGAAGAAAATGCTAATTTAAGAAATTCTGCAGACGACATTTTAGCAGACGACAAATTTCCCAGCATGCAAAGGGTTAATGGCTATAATAAGCTTAAATTTTGAAATGTATATTATTATGTCATTCAGTTCTTGCAGGAGACTTGTTAATTTATTTTTAATTGACTGCCTTTTTGTAAATATATTTACCATATAATTAAATGTAAATATATACATGGTGGTGTTCATATGATTTTCATCAGCACACACATGTCAAAGATTTGAAATCTTTGGAAAATTATTGTAAATATTAATTACCCATCTTGCAAAAACCTGGAATCACAAAAGAACAAGCCAGTGTTGGTTTGCTTGTAAAATGCAAATTGAGAAGGACATCCATGTAGAGTTGGACCCTTTCTCGGTACAGAAATGAAAATGAAGGGCTGCAATGCATACAGCTCCATGTACAAATGGTTTTAATAATTTTAAAAGGGGAAGAATAAATTATAATGCCTTCTGTAGAGAGCTTAGGTGTGTTAGAAAGTGAACCCTAGAGAAATCATTTGATCTAAAATCAGCAAAGAGGTTTCCTATTCGATCTTGTGGAGACCTTGGCAAATTTGTATGCCCCCAGTAGGGTGGCATATAGAAGTTGAGCTGTCCGTCAGTCTGTGCGTCCGTCCGAAAACTTTATCATTGGCCATAACTTTTGCAATATTGAAGATAGCAACTTGATATTTGATATGGATGTGTATCTCATGGAGCTGTACATTTTGAGCGGTGAAAGGTCAAGGTCATCCTTCAAGGTCAAAGGTCAAATTTTGCAATATTTAAGATAGCAACTCGATATTTGGCATGCATGCGTACCTCATGAAACTGCACATTTTTAGTGGTGAAAGGTCAAGGTCATCATTCAAGATCAAAGGTCAAATTTTGCAATATTGAAGATAGCAACTTCATATTTGGCATGCATGCGTATCTAATTGAGCTGCACATTTTGAGTGGTGAAAGGTAAAGGTCATACTTCAAGGTCAAAGGTCAAATTTTGCAACATTGAAGATAGCACCTCGATATTTGGCATGCATGCGTTTCTCATGGAGCTGCACATTTTGAGTGGTGAAAGGTCAAGGTTATCCTTCAAGGTCAAATAAATGGCTTCAAGGTGGGCAGTAGGGGCCATTTTGTTTCACGAACACAGCTCTTGTTTAAGATACTCCTCTGGGATCCAAACTTTTAGTTCCCAGGGTTAGTCTTATAAATGAGTTCAACACAAAGTGAGACTTGTTTGCATTTGAATGTTCATCGGACTACAAGTTTTAATTTTCATACATTCAATTTTTTCAAATAAATTTATCTTGTTATATATATTGCATATCTGGGCCAATTTCACGTCATTTCATGAAATTGAAAAACTGAAAACATACTCGAGCTCTAGATGTGCTTATATCAATGTTTCTGCAAAAGCTGGACTGTAAATAAGTCAGGTGTGTTTATTTGTCCAGTCAAAACACAGATGCTTCTTATGAGGGTGGTAATTACAAATGTAAAATTATGTTGATGTTATGCATAATTCTGAAAGACATGTTCATTGTGAACATCTAAATAACACTGTTAACTACGTTACACTTGAGCAGCACATTCAGATTATGAATTGATTGTATACGTTAAAAAATAATAACACTGAATGATATATAAAGTGAAAATATTACTTTAATGGTTTTAATGACCAGCAAATTGCCACTTACTTTTGTTTATCTTATAAATGACAAGTTATTATTTGCTTTGTCTGAAGAATTATTATTTGAGGGTATTGAAAAAACATTTATTGCAGATTATAACTAGAGCTTTGTGACGTATACTCCAACAAGCTGCATTGACACAGAATATTCTGCATGCTGTCTTCACAAAACAAGAGAATCTAATTTATGGCGATTTTTAGCTCGGCTGTTTTCGGAGAAAACCCGAGGTATTGTCATAGCCAGCTCGTCGTCCGCTATCCGCTGGTGTTGTGCTAAAAATTTGACATTTTGCTCTAAAATCAAAGTGCTTCCACCTTAAATTTTGAAACTTCATATGTAGATGCACCTTGACGAGTTCTACATGCCACACCCATTTTGTCAAAGGTCAAGGTAACTGTGACCTCTGAAAAAAATAATTTGGACAAGCTTTCACTTATTCAAAGATGCACCCACAGCCTGCGTTGGCACCCGTTATTCGGTTCTGTTGTTAAGAATTATAATGCCATTATCATTAATGGCCATTTTGACCTTTGAACTCTTGAATTCTTTTGCATGACACACGGTTCAATGACTGTGACCACAATTAATGTACAGAGTCATTTAAAAATCTTACAATGAATGACATAGGTTTTACCCGGACAAGCTCATTTATGGCCATTTTTTACTTAAACTCTAAGTGTGAAATTGACCTTGGAGATATCGACGTCATTCTTTGGCATGACACACCGTCCAATGATGGTGAACAAATGTGCCAAATGATTTTAAAATCTCAATGAATGACAGTTATGGCTTGGACAAGCTTATTTATGGCCATTTTTTACCTTTGAACTGAAAGTGTGGCCTTGACCGTAGAGATATTGACGTAATTCTTTTGCATGACATGTCGTCCAATGATGGTGAACAAATGTGCCAAATGATTTTAAATTCTCACAATTAACGACATAGTTATGGCCAGGACAAGCTCATTTATGACCTTTGAACTCAAAGTGTGACCTTGACCTTGGAGATATCAACGTTATTCTTTCGCACGACACACCGTCCAATGATGGTGAACAAATGTGCCAAATGATTCTAAATCGCACAATGAACGACATAGTAAAGGCCCGGAAAAGCTCATTTATGGCCATTTTTAGCTCATCTATTTTTTGAAAAAAAATTATGAGCTATTGTCATCACCTTGGCGTCGGCGTTGGCGTCGGCGTCCGGTTAAGTTTTGCGTTTAGGTCCACCTTTCTCAGAAAGTATCAATGCTATTGCATTCAAACTTGGTACACTTACTTACTATCATGAGGGGACTGGGCAGGCAAAGTTAGATAACTCTGGCGTGCATTTTGACAGAATTATGTGCCCTTTTTATACTTAGAAAATTGAAAATTTTGGTTAAGTTTTGCGTTTAGGTCCACTTTTCTCAGAAAGTATAAATGCTTTTGCATTCAAACTTGGTTCACTTACTTACTTTCATGAGGGGACTGGGCAGGCAAAGTTAGATAACTCTGGTGTGCATTTTGACAGAATTATGTGCCCTTTTTATACTTAAAAAATTGAAAATGTTGGTTAAGTTTTGTGTTTATATCCATTTTATTTCTTAAGTATCAAAGCTATTGCTTTCATACTTGCAACACTTACTAACTATCATAAGGGGACTGTGCAGGCAAAGTAATGTAACTCTGACTGGCATTTTGACAGAATTAAGTGCCCTTTTTATACTTAGAAAATTGAAAATTTGGTTGAGTTTTGTGTTTAGGTCCACTTTATTCCTACAGTATCAAAGCTATTGCTTTCATACTTGCAACACTTATTAACTATCATAAGGGGGCTGTGCAGGCAAAGTAATGTAACTCTGACTGGCATTTGGACGGAATTATGGGCCCTTTATACTTAGAAAATTGAAAATTTGGTTAAGTTTTGTGTTTTGGTCCACTTTACCCCTAAAGTATCATAAATATTGCTTTCATACTTGGAACACTCGCAAACTATCATAAGGGTACAGTAAAAGGACAAGTTGCATAACTCTGGTTGTCATTTTTACGCAATTATGGCCCTTTTTTGACTTAGTAACTTTGAATATATGGTTAAATTTTTTGTTTCGATCCACTTTACTTCTTAAGTATCAAGGCTATTGCTTTCAAACTTCAAATACTTTCATGCTATCATGAGGTTACTGTACCTGGCAAGTTGAATTTTACCTTGACCTTTGAATGACCTTGACTCAAGGTCAAATTATTAAATTTTGCTAAAATTGCCATAACTTCTTTATTTATGATTAGATTTGATTGATACTTTGACAAAACTACTCTTACCTGACATACCACAATAGACTCCACCCAAACCATTCCCCGTGCACTCCGTCTCTCCACCCCTCCCCCCTAATTTTTTTTTTTTAATATCATCTCACATATGACCACCACACCCTCACACTATACCCCTCCCCACCACCCCACCCCCCAATTATTTTTTTTTTAAACGGTTAAAAAACACAAATTTTTATAATATTTATTTTTATTATTTTATGTTTGAAATACCGTCCAACCATCGCACCCAAGAATCCAAACCCCCCCCCCCCCAATTTTTGGAAGATAATGTAATAAATGTCCACACCTACACACTATACATCCCTCTTTACTCCACCCCTCCCTCCTTTGTGATTGAAAATGAGAGTACTTTCACCTTTAAAAAGAAAATAGATGAGCGGTCTGCACCCGCAAGGCGGTGCTCTTGTTTACTTTTGAACTGAAAGTGTGACTATGACCTAAGAGATTTTGACCTTATTCTTTTGCATGACACACCGTCCAATGATGGTAAACCAATGTGCCAAATGATTTTAAAGTCTCACAATAAATGACAAAGTTATGGCCCGGACAATCTTATTTATGGTCATTTTGACCTTTGAACTCCCAAGTTTGACGATATCGATGTACTTATTTCGCATGACACATCGTTCCATGATATTCAAATCAACCAAGTCATTTTTAAATCCAACGATTAAGGACATAAACGCACCCGTGACCTAGTTTTTTACCCTGCATGACTCGTATTCAAACTTGACCTCGACATCATCTAGATACAACTTGTGACCAAGTTTGGTGAAGATCGCATTAAATTTTTGGGACAGACCGACCAAGTGACTCCTATATAGCCCCCATTACCAATGGTAATGGGGGTATAATTATAAGAGTGATGTGACCCACATTTAAACTCTGCCGAGATTTTGTCCAGATAAACATTCTAACCAAGTTTCATCAAGAATGGGATCAAAATGTGACCTCTGGAGTGGTATCAACTATGAACAAAAAGTTGATAACTTACCGGCTGCACCAATGTAATCACGATTGAGTACTCTGTGCTCAGGTGAGCTAAAAAGGAAGCAAGGTTTTAGGTCATATGAGTCATGTTCTGAGAAAACTGGGCATAATGCATGTGCGTAAAGTGTCGTCCCAGATGCTAATCAGGGACACTTTCCGCTTTTGTGACATTTTTTGTTGTGGACTGCACAGGCTAATCTGGGACGACACTTTACGCACATGCATTCAGACCAGTTTTCTCAGAACGCGACTCGTATTATGAATTGTTTTACAGGTATTGCTGTGTATTTCTCAGAAGTTTAATGCTTATTAGTTTAGCTCAAAAGCAATCACTGATACTCGAGTCTGTTACCTGGGTAAAACCAGTATTTAAGAGATCACCCGAGTGGGCATCAAATCCAGTATTTTTCTATGGATAGATGGACAACATAATATCCTCAATGCCACACAGATCTCATGGCATACCAACACCGCAAATAGCTGAAGAGATGAAATAATGGGGAACACACTCTTAATATTTAACACAAGAGGGCCATAACCATGATGGCCCTGTATCCCTCCACTGCTTTTTTATGCGAAAAAAACGTGCAATGCGCATGGGTTGAAATGTGCTCAAGCATGTGACTTTCTCTTTCTATCCCTCATCTTGGGCAATTTCTCCTTTTATCACAATTATTTACAAATTCATCAGCTACAAACCTGTAAAATTCTGTTAGTGTTTGGTAAAGGGTTAATAATCTCTGGTTCCTTCTTAAGAGCCTTTTACACATTTATAACAAATACAATAGTAGCATCTTTCTTGTAAAGAATCATCTCAAAATATAACAAGGGCTGTTTGTAAAACATACATGCCCCCCATATGGGCTGTCAGTTGTAATGGCAATTACAATTAATGTGAATACGTTTCATGGCATTGACCTTTACCTAGTGACCTGAAAATCAATAGGGGTCATCTGCGAGTCATGATAAATGTACCTATGAAGTTTCATGATCCTAGGCGTATAAGCTTTCTTGACTTGTCATCCGGAAACCATTTTACTGTGTAAGGTCACTGTGACCTTGACCTTTGACCTGAACGTCAATAGGGGTCATCTGTGGGTCATGATCAATGCACCTATTAAGTTTCATGATCCTAGGTGTAAGCCTTCTTGAGTTATCATCCAGAAACAATTTTTCTTAGTTGAGTCACCGTGACCTTGACCTTTGACCTAGTGACCTGAAAATCAATAGGGGTCATCTGCGACTCATGATCAATGTACCTATGAAGTTTCATGATCCTAGGCATAAGCGTTCTTGAGTTATCATCCAGAAACCATTTTAATATTTTGGGTCACCTTGACCTTTGACCTAGTGACCTGAAAATCAATAGGGGTCATCTGCGAGTCATGATCAATGTACCTATGAAGTTTCATGATCCTAGGCATTAGCGTTCTTGAGTTATCATCCGGAAACCATTTTACTATTTCGGGTCACTGTGACCTTTACCTAGTGACCTGAAAATCAATAGGGGTCATCTGCCAGTCATGATCAATGTACCTATGAAGTTTCATGATCCTAGGCATAAGCGTTCTTGAGTTATCATCCGGAAACCATTTTACTATTTCGGGTCACCGTGACCTTAACCTTTGACCTAGTGACCTGAAAATCAAAAGGGGTCATCTGCGAGTCATGAACAAATTGCGACTATTAGATATCACTACATACCAAATTTAGTAGCCCTAGGCTCTATAATTATGAACAAGAAGATTTTTTAAGTTTGCACAAAATAGGCCTTTTTAAAGCATAATTATGTTCATTTTTGTGACCCCCGGGGCAGGGTCAAATTTGTCGCCAGGGGCATAATTTGAACAAACTAAGTAGAGACCTATTAGATGTCACTACATACCGAATTTGGTAGAAATAGGCCCAATAGTTATGGACAAAAAGATTTTTAAAGTTTGCACAAAATGGGCCCAAATAAGCATATGTTCAATTTTGTGACCCCTGGGGAACGGTCAAATTTGATCCCAGGGGCTTAATTTGAACAAACTTGGTAGAGGACTATTAGATGTCATTACATACCAAACTTGGTAGCCTTATGCCATACGGTTATGGACAAGATTTTTAAAGTTTGCACAAAACCGGCCGTATATAAGCAAATTTTCAATTGTTTGACCCCCCGGGGAAGGGTCAAATTTTACCCCTGGGGCATAATTTAAAGAAACTTGGTAGAGGACTATAAGATATCACTACATACTAAATTTGGTAGCCCGAGGCCCAATGGTTATGGACGAGAAGATTTTAAAAGTTTTCACAAAAGTAGGCCGTATATAAGCAAATTTTCAATTGTTTGACCCCCAGGGCAGGGTCAAATTTGACCCCAGGGGCATAATTTGAAGGATCTTGGTAGAGGACTATAAGATGTCACTACATACAAAATTTGGTAGCCCTAGGCCCAATGGTTATGGAAAAAAGATTTTTAAAGTTTTCACAAAATAGGCCTTATATAAGCAAATTTTCAATCTTTTAACCCCCCGGGGCAGGGTCAAATTTGACCCCCAGGGGCATATTTTGAAGAAACTTGGTAAAAGACTATAAGATGTCACTACATACCAAATTTGGTAGCCCAATGGTTATGGACAAGAGAATTTTTAAAGTTTTTACAAAATAGGCCTTATATAAGCAAATTTTCGATTTTTTGACCCTCCAGGGCAGGGTTAAATTTGACCAAGGGGCATACTTTGAAGACACTTGGAAGAGGACTATTAGATGTCACTACATACCAAATATGGTAGCCCTAGGCCCAATGGTTATGGACGAGAAGATTTTTAAAATTTATACAAAATAGGCCTTATATAAGCAAATTTTCAATTTTTGACTCCCTGGGGCAGGGTCAAATTTGACCCCAGGGGCATAATTTGAACAAATTTGGAACAGGTTCACCCCAGGAACATTCCTGAGAAATTTCATCAGAATTGGACCACTAGTTTAGGAGAAGAAGATGTTCAAAGAAAAAGTTAACGCACGGATGCACGCACGCACGACGGACACAGTACCATGACATTAGCCCCGCTGGCCTCTGGCCAGTGGAGCTTAAAATGCAAAATAAAATAAAATACAACAAACCAGTAGTATTTTTGTTTTTAATTGAGAGCTGCATCGTTATACATATAACAATATCAGACATAATACATATTAAACACCTAAGGTCACAATAAACTTTGTATATTACACAGAAATATAAATAATGGTGGTTACAGTTACGCTTAAGTATATTTGTGGGACAACACTGGTCAATTAAAGACAGGATCAATAGCCTATAAAATTCCAAACTAGAAGGTAACAAAAGTACCCAAAATTTCCTGCACTTTAAGCTAAGGGGCTAAGGCAAAATAATTGCCCATGGATTCTGTATGTTAAGCAGTGTACTGTTTTCACTCATAAGAGCATTGTAGAATTTGTTTGTAATTAAAAACAAGACTGCAGTGATTGCAGATGTCTGAAGAGAGTAAACCCATTAAAATACATAAGGAGTTTAAAATCAATACAGCAAAACCTGGGTTAGAGTATTGCACAGCTTTGACCTATGTACAACTTGATACTGCCTAAATGATCAAACTTTTGTTGACAGATATTATAACACAAACTATATGGGTATAACAAAGAATTGCTTAATTTACTTACAAAAAAAATTCATTCAAAATGCATTACTGATAAATAAAACGATATTAAATGGGCTCAAATTAGAAATATTGAACTATTTCAGAGGGGCAAGAAACAAGCTGTATATTTTAAATGCATGAAAGCTGTCACAAAGTACAACACAACTTTGACTCGTATGTTACAATGCTACAAGTCTGCATACAGATTTCTGAATAATGCATTTTGAGATTCTTTAACCCGATTAAAAAATAATTGCAATCTCCTTAGACTGCCTAAGGCGCTGATAAAATGTACACATTTCTCAAAATTTTGCCATTTTATTCTACAGTAACACAAACCTTAATTATTGAAATTTATTTTATCAGTATTCCAAATGATGCTCACTCAAGTAATGTTGGATACAAATTGAAATAAACAATTAATAAAATAAAAATTTCCTAAAAAAAAAGCATGAATCAATAATGGATTTCAGAAATTACGACTAGATACAAACAGACATTCCATTAAAGAAATGGTACTTGGTAAACAATATGACATTGTCAACCAGACCCCAGTTTAACAACCTGATTTATTTAATATTGTATTCTATTTTACATTCGCATTTACACAATTCTACAAATAAAACTTCACTTTTTTAAAACCATGCACATATTTACACACTGGCCTTTGCTTAAAAAAAATCATGATTCTTGGAATTTTTAATAATGACAAATATTGCTAACTTTTGAAAAAAGACCTTCCTTATTTGTGAAATTAAAATCAACCCACATTTACCCGTTATGTTTGATGGTCGAGAAGTTAAGCACATGTGAAGTACACAGCAAAACAGAGATAGGCTTAAGCAACTTGTGTATCAATTATTGAGCACAAAACTACATTGTATGTAACAAGAGCACCGCATAATGGGTGCCACGCTCGGCTGCGAAAGCTTGTCAGAATTTTTTTTTTTAGAGGTCACAGTGACCTTGACCTTTGATCTAGTGACCCAAAATGGGTGTGGCGTGTAGAACTCATCAAGTTGCATCTACATATGAAGTTTCAAAGTTGTAGGTGGAAGCACTTTGATTATAGAGCCAATGTCAAGGTTTAAGCACGACGCCGGCGGACGGCTGACGACGAGAGGCTATGACAATACCTCGGGTTTTCTTCGAAAACAGCCTCGCTAATAAAATTGGTACATTTATGCTGATATAAGTTTCCTTCTACAGCATCAGTATCCTCTACACTCTGTGAAAACCTGGCTTAACCCTTTGCATGCTGGGTAATTTGTCATCTGCTAAAATGTCGACTGCTGAATTTCTAAAATTAGCATTTTCTTCGATTTTTTTCAAAGAATACTATCAGAATAGCTAACAGTTTGGATCCTCATCTGGATCCAAACTGTTTGCAAAGGCCTTTAAAATTCTGTTCCAGCACTGTAAGGGTTAATGTATGTGCATAAAGTATCGTCCAGTATTAGCGTGTGCAAACTGTAGAGACTAATCTGAGATGACACTTTACATGGATGCACTAACCCTGGTTTTCCTAAAGACCAGCTCATGGTCTGTAGTTAAAAAGGTGCACATCCAAGAATGCAATAAACAAGCTGAAATATTGCTGACATAAACCTTGTACAATTGTATGTACAATTTAATAAATATATAATAATTTCATAAACTGAGCACATGTATATATTAGATAATTACTGTTCAAGGACAAATAACTGCATTTCAGCATTAATATCTATTGCTCGATTCTCATTTTTACAAATTAAAGCAACAATTGAATGGAGGGCATTATTTCTTCTTTCAATTTGATTAACGTCAGATGACCAATAAACTAAGATTTAATTTATTGTGAAATCATCTATTTAATACTTGTAAACTGAATATATTTAATACTTGTAGACTGAAAATTGATTCATTTTGATAGGATTAGCTTATGCAAATAAGTACCCACTTATCGGAAAAATGAGAAAACAACATTTATTTTGATAAGAAATAACTGATAATTTAATTATGAGGATTAATGATGCATTGTTTGTTTAAAATATACGGAAGAAATGCTGGACCTGCGGCAGGCCTTCCACCTGTAGATTTTCTCTAACAAATTGAATGCTTAATTGTCAACTCAAAGTCATTAGTAATACAAGTTTTACGGCTATTGGTCCTGGAACAGTATACATATAGTGCCAGAACTGTAGTTAGCGATGAAACTCAATCTTGCAATAAGACATAAGTACGAGACTTGCTCAGAGCAAACGAGCTTTAATACATGTGCTTTACCCTTTACCACTTAGATATGTATTTTCACGCATTTTTTGTCCCTTAGAAAGTTATGTTTAATTAAAGACCTTTCTTACCAGATTCACGTTTTAAAGGCTTCATTTCCAACCATAAATTACTGATGCGCAGCAAACAACATAAAACCTGAATAGACTACGAGTAACTCGCAGGCTGTTGTGGTTTTATTTTGTTTGCACATAGCCTTTTCACTGTTCTTCTAAGTGGGAAAGGGTTAAAGTGTCATTATAACATATGTAAGGGACAACATGGTCCGTATAAACTGGCGTTCTGATATGCAGAGACTTTCATTTAACGAAAAATACCATAAAAGTGTCGTCCCTTATTAGCCTGTGCAGAATGTCCATGTGGTCAGGTACATAAGTTATGCTTCTCAGAAGACACAGATTTTTAGTTAAAAAAATCTATTTACTTACTTTTATAAAATGTGTCGAGTTAAGATTACAGTGTAGAAAACATATTGTTAACAATTAAAAGCTGATACTATAATGTACATATACTGCAAACAAAGTGAACACAATCATCAAACCACTGTGAAAGTGTGATTCTGAAGAATGACACAGAAATATACATTTTTTGCTGGGTATCTTTACACACTTAAAAAAATAGCTTCGACAAGTTTGAAAGTACAGAAATGATGAGTGAACAAGAGCACCGCATAACGGTTGCCAACGCTCGGCTGCGGATGCAGTTTTGAATAAATGATAACAAAATAAGTAAACAGTGACCTTGACCTTTCACCTAGTGAGCCAAAATGGGTGTGGCGTGTAGAACTCATCAAGGTGCATCTACATATGAAGTTTCAAAGTTTTAGGTGGAAGCACTTTAATTTTAGAGCCAATGTTAAGGTTTTATCACGGCTGACTTCAGACGCCGGACGACGAGCTGGCCATGACAATACCTCGGGTTTTCTCCAAAAACAGCCGAGCTAAACATCAGTGATTTCATTTCTGTGACAAGCATGACAGTGAAGACCCTCCTAATTGCTGTATTCATCAAATAAAATCTGTGAACTTTACCAATATGGCCAGTGAAAATATGATTAAAAGATATTTATATGTTATTGCACATAAGTTGATATTGTCTGTATAAACACATGAATATTATCTAGGAAACAAAACGACAATGTAAACACTACATAAACATTGTATCTAAAAACTCTATCTACAACCTGTACAAACAGAATTCTAAAAGACTTGTATTGGCACATATACAAACTGCTTGATGTATGATGGCAACTGATTTTATATTTGAGAACATGGCGATAGTTTTGTGTACTGGTATACTGAACGCTTGAACATTTGTACTGCCATAAGAAAATCACGTGTACTTTTGTTTCAGATTTGTTATACATGAATTTAGTTTTTTCAAACAAAAATAGTTGAAACCCACGCAGCTCAACTGGGCAGCCCAGAACCATGTTTATGCCAAAATGATACCAGCTACCATACCAATACAGCCAGCAATGTGTACATCCTACCATACATCACTATACTGACACAACCATTTAATGTCACTAACCAATAGTAACCACTTTGTAAAGAAACAAAGCACCTGTTTAAATTGTGTAAGCTATTTTGTCAATTTGTGTTTGATACAAATTCATCATAAGTAAAACAAAAAGCACTTATCTTAAAAAAAACAACAAGCAAGCTTTGTCCATAAATTTCACATTACCACCTTATTCTCTGATGAATTTTATCTTAAGTTCTTCTAAAATCAATTACATGATACACCTTAAAATATTATTTGAAGCCGTGATTACAAAATTAAAACCCTAAATCCAAAGAAGTTACACCATGAAGTAGTACTGTGAAAGCCTAAATAACGCTGGAGGGTAGTTTCTCGAAGACGTCATTCTTCCCGCTACCCCCCTGGTGAGAGCTGCCTCGTCTCCGTGGTAACGTGGGGTTCTCTGGGCACCCACTGTTCATTAACAACTCCACACATTCCTGTGAGGCTGAACTCTTTGCGTACCAGAGTGCATTCCGACCTTCGTGATCCACCACCTTCACGTTGGCGTTTTGCTGCAAAATGGCAGTAAACTGATTTATGCCTAACGTCTAGAAAAAAGGCCTTGGCAAATAGCGTAGACCCAGATGAGACGCCGCATGATGCAGCGTCTCATCTGGGTCTGGGCTGTTTGCTTAAAGGAATTTCTGTAAGAAATATTCTAAAGATTGAAATAAACATACTAGACATCCCTAATTTTGGAAATAAATTGATCCAATTTAGAAGGATGGGATAGTCCACTAGGCATAAATGGGTTAAGCTATCACTACATTTGTACAGGATTTTTACCCATGCAAGAGGTAATCTTTGTACAGTCATAAAAACAGAACAGCTGATTCCCTTTAAATATTTCTATGACAAACACAACATAACTTTATTTAATGCATATTTTTTTGTATAGCCCTTTCAAAAATCTATATACAAAGGGATCATTTGATCACTCAACTTGCACAAATAGCAGCTTCTTATAAATTCCTTTTATTTTTGGCCAAAATCGGACATTTTTTTTATGCGGCACAAACATTGTTATTCAATATTAACTGTGGTCCTCTGGACCTTGACCAACAATGTTTGGAAAGACAAATGAATGCGGATAAGATCAATGTACCTGGTCTGTCAACCTTATCGTTTTTTTCAGTGAAAATCAGATCAATTCAATTAAATGACCGGTACATTTGACCTGGTGTCTTTAATTCCTAAAAACAATAATGAATACAAATGACTTACATTTTTTAAACCAAATCTGGCAATATTGACTATAAGTGCATTTAAGAATTAAAGAACGTTTCAGTGGTAAACATGCCTGTGACACAATAAATTGTTGGATATGCCTCTATTTGCCTCTTTAAGTCAAATCGAGTATTGGTTATTCCCCTTGCATACATCATAGCCTAATGTGCAAGCATCAAGCACTTGTTATAACCATATAATCATCAGGTTAATTTTAATCAACTGTGACAGTAACTGGTACAAACTATTGTCTGAAAATCAGCCAGATGTGAACGTTAACTTACGTAAAAAAATCAACTTGTATTTGTCTGCGTTTAAATGACTTTTACTGACATACAAAATAATTGTTTCCAAAAATGATATATTCATACCAAAACCTAATTTGGTAAAGTACATGAAAGTGTGACAAACAATGGATAAATGGATTAAACTCTACTGTGGTATACTACTATATTATATTATCCTAGGACAGATTAAAAGAAACAAGGAAAAACCCGGACGAATGGCATGCATGAATTGATGTTGTTTTTCAATACAACAAAGAGATGTGTTTATCAGAAACACAATGCCCCTATTGCACCGCTTTGAAGCCATATATTTGAACTTTGATCTTGAAGGATGACCTTGACCTTTCACCACTCAAAATGTGCAGCTCCATGACATACACATGCATGCCGAATATGAAGTTGCTATCTTCAATATTGCAAAAGTTATCGCAAAACTTTAACCCAGTTTAAAGTTTTGGGACAGAATGACAAACAGACAGGCCAAAAACAATATACCCCCGATCGTTTGATCCGGGGGCATAAAAAAATAAACGTCATTCAGATGCAATGTTATTATGAAACTCTAGCTCAAACCTTCAAGGTTGCTGTATGACTTATATGCATAAGAGTGCCAAATATTTTTGTGATCTAAAACAGCAACATAGCCCCTGCCTATGCCAGTGACCACGTACCCAGAGCAGAAGCTGCACAAACACCACGTTGCCCAGGGCAGCTGCGATGTGGAGGGCAGTGCGCCCATCATCCTTGCTGTAGGGAGCCGTGATGTCCTCCGAGGAGGCGTGGCCCAGAATCAACACGATGTTCCGGATGTCTTCACGAACCAAGGCATCTATCAGTTGCTGTCAGAAACATCATATATATCTTAACACATTATACATCAAAGCTCACAAAGTCTGTTCTCAGTCACTTATACATACTATTAATGACCGCCAAGCTCCTTGGTAACCCATTAGTTGGCAACTATATGATAGATACTAGTATATGATGCTCAGATAGGCATTTTTACGTGTTTGTAGTCCCTAAGAAAAATTAAATTCAATTTTAGACTTTCTTTACAATATTCAAATTTTAAAACAAACCCTACCATACTGATGAGAAGCAAACAGCTTACAACCTGAACAGACTACGAGTTACTTGCAGGCTGTTCTGATTTTATGCTGGCTGCATACAGCAATTTTCACTTTCCTTCTGAATGGGAAAGGTTTAAAGGTGTATCACCTCTATATCTACTATGAAAATTCATTGATACATGACATTGCTTTAGAAAATGACTTCAGTTTCAAAATAATGATTTTGACATCATACATACATCCATGTAAACACTGAAGAAGCTATGGTAGTAGAGTAGACTGATGTGATGTATATGTAATAACAGATGTAACTATATTATATCATTTGGCAAACTGTGCATTTAAAATGCAATCCTGTGTAATAACACTTGAACATACCTGATTTAAGGGAATATCTACATATGGAGGGGGAGGTAAAAAATCTTTAGTCTCGTATTTAGTTCGAATCCATTTCTCCTTTTCTTCCCTGAAAAATAAACAAATTTACAGTAACATAATTATTATATCAACCTTATAATTAATTGAATTTTCTGACAATTCTGAAGCAACATGGAGTTTCATTATTTGTAATAAATATAATATTGAAAAACAAAATGTACAAACATACTGTTTGAGTAAAAATTGTGCCAAGTTATACCAGAGAGATTAAGATTTATTAAAATCATTGTCTATTGGTCAATAAACAGAGGGGGTAATCACATGATAGTCAAGATAGCGACGTCCATACCGAAACAGTTATTTATCGCCGTATTATACCCTTTATTACTTGTTGATTGTTTAAATGATGCTCACTTTCCAGTCATATCAGTAAAAAGGTGATAAGCGTTTATTTCGTATTTAAATTCGATTAATATCTCGACTTTACTCTCCGCAAATTTTCTGAGTGGAGCTCTAATTAGGTCATCCCGCTAAGAAATTTTGCACCGAGTAAAGTCGTGATATAGAGCGAACATTACTATGAAATAAAAGCCAGTAACTGTCTTCCTAATATGACTGGAAAGTAAGCAAATTAAAAATAATAATACAAGTAATAAAGGGTATACAACGACGAAAAATACGGGCCTCTGCATAGACATTGCCATCTTGTCTGTCACGTGAATACCCCCTCTGATAAACAATTATTTGAGTTCAGATGCTTAGCAATAAAATCACAAGGATATAAACACAGTTGAAGATGTTTGATAACGGTGCATGAGAACAACAAAGAGTGGTTTGCTGACCAATACAAAATAGTGCAAATATTATTTCAATTTTACACGATTTGCTACATTTCTGTCCCATACACATCTATTTGTCCATGCTTTGTTCCGGTTCAGGAGTTTCATAACACCTATTAAGACAAGTTATTAATGTTCTCTAGTTAGAATTACATAGAAGCACAATATATTTCAAGGTTAGACAACAGACTGTTAACTTGTCCCTTCTTCATTTCCAAAGTAAAGGTTACCTAGGTGCAGTGTGGCTGGGCTTGAGGCGACCTTTACAGTTGAACTCCCAGACAGTGTTGGCTAGAGAGTTTCCTATGGAGGTCATCACATGGATCAGATCCAGTCTAGAATAAACAAACAGGGGCATAACAGGATCAGTCATTATACACTTTTAAACTCAAGAACTCAACACTCATTTCAACCTTTACCACTGAAGATATGCTCATTTCACCCTTAACCACTGAAGATACACTCATTTTACCCTTTACCACTCAAGTTATGCACTTTGACGCTTTGTAGACCCTTAGAAAATCAAATTAAACTAAAGAATTTTTTTTTCTAGATTAAAGTTTTAAAGGCTTCATTTCCAACACTTAACATACAAATGAGCAGCAAACAGCATAAAACCTGAACAGTCTACAAGTCATTTGCTAGCTGGTCTGGTTTTATTATGCTACCCCAAAATTTATTTTAAGGGGAGCATATAGTCCCCGCTTCGTCTGTCCTTCCGTGCGTGCACAATTTTTGTCCGGGCTATTTCTCAGCAACTAATGACAGGAATTCAATGAAACCTTATGGGAAGCTTCACCACCAAGAGGAGATGTGCATATTATCAGCGGGTTCTGGTCGGATGATTTTTCACAGAGTTATGGCCCTTTGAAATTTTCTATAAAAAATTCTTGTCCCCCCAACTACTGTGCCCTCCACGCGTTTCCTTTTATCTGAATATATAGTGCAATATTGTGCCAAAAAAAAACTTTGGGGAGCATCACCCGTCTCCGACGGTTTCTTGTTCTGTTTCCAAGTAGCCTTTTTCACTTTGTTCCTGAGTGGGAAAGGGTACAGATACCAATAATTTGATTTTACATTTGCATTTCAGTTTGCGAACACATAGGATGACAATTTGTCCAGAATAATTGAACCACGGTCTGGGAAAACAGAACTTAATACATTTGTGTAAAGTGTTGTCCCAGATTATACAAAGTATAGTAGTGAATTATGCAAAGGCTTATCGGGGACGAAACTTTCCACCTAGATTGAAATTTTGTTTAAGAGAAACCTCCTTTAACTGAAAAGTTCCATAATGCAGTGTGGTCCCTGATAATCCTGTGTGGATTGCACTGTCTAATCTCACAAAATACTTTAAGCACATGCACTAAGGACATTGTTTCAAGAGTGCAGCTCAATTTCATTCTTGCAGATCGTGACATAACATCTGAGTATTATTAGGCAACCTTCTTTTAGTCATGTTTGATTTGCAACTTTTATACAAAAACAATCCATAATTTTGTTTAATAATGTTTTTTTAAACAATGATACATGAAATAATTCAACCATTTATCACTACATTCATGAAATCAAAATATGACATACTGAAAGATTAATTAATGATGATTTTTGTGAATAAATATTAGCCTTATCTGGGAAAACATGGCTTAGTGCTTGTACAAGTGTCATCCAAGATTAGCCTGTGAAGTCTGCACAGGCTAATCGGGACAACACTTTCCGCCTAGACTAGATGGTTGTTTACAAGACTTCCTTTAAACATAAAATTCCATATACCAGTAAATGTCAACCCTGAATCAGAGATTTACCAAGCTATTCTGGGACAGCACTTAAAGGGGCCTTTTCACAGATTTTGGCATATTTTGAAGTTTGTCATTAAATGCTTTATATTGATAAATGTAAGCATTGGATCTTAAAAGCTCCAGTAAAAAATCAAGAATAAAATTTAAAAAAGGAAAAAAGTAGCCGGTTCCTGGGCTCGAACCAGTGACCCCCGGAGTCCTGGAGTTAGTCTGAAGTAAAAACGCATAAGCCCTCTCGACTATTCCGCCAGTTATATACAGTTGAAGTATTTTATACGTTATATAAACAATCTTCGTAGTTTCGTAAATTTAAACGACAACAACAGAACTCTCCAAACTATTCAATCTTTCGTGTTACGCTTGATATTTTTTAGGTTTTCAAATCGTCAAAAGATACATATAATGGCTATATTGGACTATGGTAAATGTTCAGTAATACAGTTTCCTCACAAATATCATAACTAAAACGAAAATTTGCGAATCTGAACCAACTTTTTTCAATTTTGTCAATTTAACAAACTGTGAAAAGATCCCTTTAACACACAGGCATTAAGCCCCGTTTTCCCAGAGCAATGTTCATTTTTTGTAAACAAGCACTATGATGAGATTCAGAGACTTACGGCCACTCGTCTAGTCCCAGGGATCTGACCCTGGAGATGTGGGTGCCAAGGTTGCGGTGGATTCCTGAGCATTCTATACAGATGAGGGTCCCCAGGTTGAGACTGGCCCACTCCGGGGCTGGGGCCCCACAGTCAGCACATGCGTTATTGCCACGAGTATTTCTGATGGCGAGGATGCCAGCAGGGTCGGTGGTGGACTGCTTCTTGCCGCTACTCTCGTTGCCTTGGAGACTAGCAAGGATTTGCTGCTCTATTGAGTTCACCCACTCATCTCTCTCCTGGAGTGGGCAAGGAGACACAATTGTTATGGCCAATTCAAATGACAAAGATCACATTGCTAAATTGTATTGACAGCAATGTCGGGAAGTTTTAAATGGTCTAAAAATATTGTCTTTCAAGAAGTTATTTTCCAATTGTTTTTAACAACTGTCCATTATTAAAAAGCTGAAAGTCATTACTTATATCAATTATAAAGTAATACATTTCTCAAACAAGTCATCAGTGTATTATGATCATTATTTACAAGAATTTATGTTTCCTTTCATTTCAATAACAGTAAATGATAATAGTACAATAAGCAAAATCAATAGGATTTCAACAAAATAAATTTAATTAAAGCATCATTCAATCATATAATATGCAAAGGGACACCAGATATGTTTAACAGTTAATTTATCACAGTAAAAAGTTGCAAACACAAGCTGACCAACAGCCTTGGGTCGCTCACCTAATACCAGAAGGATTGTAATTGTTCTGAGAAGCTCTTTGTGCTGTTTTAAGAACCATTGAAGAACAAGGCATATACATTATTAAAACAAATGTTCTAAGCAAATTCATGCACATTGGGCAAACATTAGATTTGTACAGCGTTCCCAATGTTTGATTAATGCAAAAAAGGAAAATTGCCCCACCATATGGAGGTTATGTTTTTGAAGAGACAAGAACCAATTTCTAACTTGGCACAAGAGTCATAAAAACCAATACAGTAAAACCTGTGGTAAGCAGCCAATGAAGGGACATGCCCAAACTGGCTGCATACCATAGGTTGGCTTCTTAGCACAATTTAGGGAAGTTGAGGCTCAGCTGAGCATAATTAAAAGGTATCAAATACTGTTTTATTCTCAATGTCTTTACCTTTGAAATACGGTATACACTGTCACAGTGTTAAACTAACGACAATTTACCACAGGATCCGTAGTTCAAGATTTGTTCACATAGAAAACGCTTTGCCTTGCCAGGACAGTTGATCTTCCGTATCGTTTCAGAAGTGGTATTGCTTTCTGATTTTTATCCACTGTTGTTTCTAACCATTCCCATTTTAAAAAATCACCTATGTTTGAATCTCCAAGATTTGGTGAGATTTGTTTGTTCTTTAAGTAATCTACCAGTGTAATATGCGGAGAGGTTTCGTAAGCCGCGGATATTTCGGGCGGCTTTTGAAATACATCTGCGTAATAGGTCGTACCCTCTCCCCTTTTTAAAGGAATTAACGTGATTCTCAGAAATGACCCTGAGACAACCCGATCCCTAGAAATCACACCCCTGTATAATCAGTTTTATCACTTTTATTGATCAGTATGTACATCACAGGCCAAGTCTCTTTAAATTGTTTTGGGATTTTTAGTTTTAAAATTTTTCGACCACCTTTATTTATTTCACGCGTCTTTAATCCTTTATTCGCAAGTTTTTGACACTGCAGGTCTGAGGTGCAATAAATCAGACTTTTTATCGAGAGTGTATAATTGGGTCAAGTGACCGTAATAACTATAGGCATATAAAGAAAACTGCACAGCTCCTTGTTGTCATGTTTTTCAACACCTGAAACCTGTTCTGAACCTAACCAAGATATTGACAAATAAAAATCTGAACAAGCTTATAATAATTGGGGAAAATAAGTTTCCAATTTTGTTCTTACATTTTAAACAGAGACCTTGTTTTGACTTATAAGATCCAGTTTCAATCTCAGATGAGATATGAGATATTTATGAAGATAAATATGGCCTCTAAAGTGTTCACAAGGTACATGTTGACAACACACAGCACACACCAGCAACAGACAAAGGGTTATCACAGAAGCTCACAATAAGCACCAGTGGGCTAAAGTAACCTTATGAACACATGCTTATTTATTACTCCAATGGTTTATTTTTTCAAAAGTTATTTCCTAATCACGGAAATGATTTGTGAAACACTATGTCCCCCCCATATGTTTGCACTTTGACCTTGAAGGATGACCTTGACCTTTAACCACTCAAAATCTGCAGATCCATGAGATACACGTGCATGCCAAATATCAAGTTGCTATCTTCAATATTGCAAAAGTTATGGCCAATGTTAAAGTTTGATGCAAACCAACAAACCAAAAAACAGACAGGGCAAAAACAATATGTCCCCCAGTATAGACTGTATTTAAAACATTTAAATGTAAATTTTACAGTACACAAGTAAGCATTGCACCTCCGTTATGACATTCATCTTACGTAATTCCATTTCAATCACTTCTTCCAAGATATTTTTTAACATTTTACCCACATGTTCATTACTAATATAGCAAAATATAGACATGCAGCTGTTTACCAATTAACAAAGAAAGCAACCAGGAACCACATTGTGAAATTAAATAAGGGCTGAGTAGCCACAAAATATATTCAGTTGTGTGCCCCTTTTTAATGCAGCCCATGCACTGAAAGAGTTTTGGTACATAATTCAATCATGATCACATTGAGGGCCCTAGGCCACAAATTGAGCTCAATTTTGGGAAAACTGGGCTTAATGAAAGTGCTGTCCCAGATTAGCATGTGCAGTCCAAACAGGGACGACACTTTCCCGCCTTAACTGTATTTTCTCTAAGAAGAGACTTCATTTACAGGAAAAATTCAATAAATGCAAATTTTACAGTACAAGTGAGACTGCAAGTCAGACTGCACAGGTTAATCTGGGTCAAACACTGTATTATGTGAATTGGGAATAAGACATCAATTTGGGAATAAATTGTGTTTTATCAAAAGTGCATAATATGCAGTTTTATATGTTGCATTTATCTAGTTTTACAAGTTATAATTAAAACATATACTTGCATATATAATAGCATCATTTAAATTGATTTTACTTCAAAACTGGATTTTTTATTAATTAAAAAAAAAATCCTCATGAAATGAAACTGTGTCCAATCCGCGCATGGACACGGTTTAAAAATACACTTTAAATGATACAAATTCAATCACTGTTAATGAAAAAGTCATGGAAAATTTCTTATTAAGCTTAAATTATAGATAATATATTACAAAAATATATGGAGATCATGAAATGAATAGTTTTGTTTGAAAAAATCACCAAAATGATGTCCATTCCCAGTTTGATGTCTTATTCCCAATTCACATAATACAGTGTTCGGGATGACTCTGGATGCACATGCATTAAGCCCTGTTTTCCCAGAACGCTGCTGAATTAGTTTGAATAGAAGACTTACGTCAGGGCTTGTAGCCTCAAACTGCCATTGTTTATTGAAGAGAGAGACGATATGAAACTCGAAGCCCTCCAAATCTAAAGAGCAAGCACAAAGCACTAGAACAACAACAACTACATGTTGCACAGACAAAATCACTATTGTTAAGTGTTTATATCTGATGCCATAATAGAAACACAATTTAAATAAGGATATATTTTGTACCTTGTTTTGTTAATCAATACATAATTTTCAATTGCTGTGTCTTTTAATCTTTAACCCACTTTGTGGAATTAATATTTCAATAAAGCCATATTCCCTTATCGTCCCCAATGAAAGGTATTTTGAATGTGTGAAGCAACAAGAGCTGTCAGAGGACAGCGCGCTCAACTATAAAAGCAATATGTCAAAGGATATAGGAAATATTTGGGATAGTACGCAAACTTTAACATAGATATATCAATAATATGCATATTCTAAGTATAAAAAGGGGCAATAATTATGACAAAATGCTTGATAGAGTTGTCTGCTCTTGTTTATAGGTTGGGATCATGTTGGTAAACAAGTATTCAAAATATGCAAGCAATATGTCAAGGGACAATGAAAATAAATGGGGTAGTACGAAAACTTAAACATTAGCTGCATATTATAAGTGGAAAAGGGGCCATAATTATGACAAAATGCTTGATAGAGTTGTCTGCTCTTGTTTATAGGTTGGGGGTCATTTTGGTAAACAAGTATGCAAAATATGAAAGCAATATGTCAAGGGACAAAGAAAATATTTGGGTAGTATGAAAACTTTAACATTTGCACGCTAACGCTAAAGCAGACGCTCACGCCGACGCCGGGGTGAGTAGGATAGCTCCACTATATATATTTCATATAGAATAGTCGAGCTAAAAAAGTGTCTTCCCATTCCTTGTCACCAATATTTATGATATGGCATCAGACATTGATAAGACTAAAAAGCTCAAATCAAAGTCAACAACAAGCATGTCATCTAAAAGCTCAAATCAAAGTCAACAACAAGCATGTCATCTGTGAAGAGTAAGAAAAAAATACAAGGCACATGTTGGGATGATTTCTGCTAAAACCCCTTTCTTTCATACAAAGCAAAGTGAAAATGGCTTTTGCAACCAGCATAAAACCAGAACAGCGAGTTACTCGCAGTCTGTTCAGGTTTTACGCTTTATGCTGCTCATCAGTATCTAAGGATTAGAAATGAAGCCTTTAAAACTTGAAACTAGTAAGACAGGTCCTTAATTAAATTTTAACTTTCTAATGGACTACAAATGCGTCAAACTACGCATCTAAGTGGGAAAGGGTTAACCCTTTACCACTTAGATACGTAATTTGACTCTTTTGTAGTCCTAAAGAAAGTTAAATGTAATTAAATACATTTCTATTGAACTAGTTGTGGATGCATGTGACCCAGCTTCAAACTTGGCATATTTACTGACACATTAACCCTTTCAGTGCGGGAACCGAATTTTGAAGGCCTTTGCAAACAGTTTGGATCCAAATGAGACGCCACAAAATGTGGCGTCTCATCATGATCCTAACTGTTTGCTATTCTGAGAATATTCTTTGAAAAAAATCGAAGAAAATGCTAATTTTAGAAATTCTGCAGACGACATTTTAGCAGACGACAAATTTCCCAGCATGCAAAGGGTTAAAAATTCTGACCAAGTTTAATACAGATTGTGGCTTCCAGCTAAAAGTTAATGACACTCCCCACAATGGCCATGGTGTAACGAAGTTCAACATGGCAAGGAATAATAAACGGATTTAAAACAGACAAAATCCCATGTACTGCAATAACATTCACAGATGACTTTTTACGAAAGTTTCATGCCAAGAACATCAACATGGACTCTAAGTCTAAAGACAGTATTAGCATGCAGCAGCTCTGAGTGATCACTACAAAACATCTACTGACGGTCCATTACTCACTTCACTGGTATTTGCCTCAAAATGCCACTGTTTGTTGTACAGTGACACTATCACAAACTCACAGTCATCATCTAATAACAGGGAACACAGCAGAATCAGACAGAATCATCATCATCATGATCATAATCATCACCCACATCCATATTAGCATAATCATGATTCCATCATATTCATCAATAGTTTAGCATCTGATCATCAGAAACTGGCAGTTGCAAAATCGCATGTCATCATTTTATATTGAAATAAGGTCAAATATATTTCACGGAGCAAGTAATTTCTCTGAATCCTTTCCTTAGTTACTGCACTTATAAACACTATGTAAAAATGCAGCTGTCACACGATTCATTTAAGAACTTAACAACAAAATGGAGGACAAAGTAGCGGATACTTGTTGGGTTTGATAGATTTTTTATTTAATTTATTAGTGATCAAAGAAAGAACTATTTCTCTGAGAGGTGCAGACAAGAGTAAAAATATTTACTTCCAATGATCAAAACTGAATTAAAATTTATATTTTACACAGATCTACAATGCTTTTTTTAAATGTTTTATGCTTAAACCACAGTTTGTTCACATTTTTAAAGGGTCATATCAGAAATTTTCTTGAGAATAATAATTTAAGACATCAAATTAGCATTATTTTTACAACAATTAATTACCAGTTTAAAATCACTATCATTTCCACAGAAACCACCTAAAAAGTGTAAAATAAATACAAAATCTTACCATCTCCTTGACCAGAATCTTTAATGCCGGCACTTTTCACCCGCCGATGTCGTTTCTTCACATTGGGGGTCTCGATTTTTGAGCTAATGGCGTTGTTATTCACTTGCAGCTTGTTGAAATCACCGTTGGCCATACCTGAAAACAGGGCAGCCCATGTGACATTTTTACTATAAAACATCATATGGAAAAAACAGTAAAAAAACTGCAAGACAACAACTACTAGGCGAAGCGAAAAATAAATTAAACAAATCTACATAAAATTTTGATTAAATCAAACGCCTATATTATAAATTATTTTTGATCAGTATAAAATCAACAAGATATGTGTTTGTCAGAAACACGATGTCCCCTACTGACCTTGACATTGACCTTTCACCACTCAAAATATGCAGCTCCATGAGATACACGTGCATGCAAAATATGAAGTTGCTTTCTTCAATATTGCAAAAGTTATGGCAAAATGTTAAAGTTGGAGCAAACAAACACACAAACCAACCAACCAACAGACAGGGAAAAAACAATATGTCCCCCACTAAAGTGAGGGACATAACAAGAGGGCCTGAAAGGCCCAAAGTCGCTCACCTGAGATAACAAGATATTATTGGGACAAATCTTCTGACCAAGTTTCATGTAGATCGGAAAAAAAATGTGGCCTCTAGAGTGTTAACAAGGTTTTACTATAGCCATATAAGCAAAAATGCCCTGACCCCTGGCACCCATGTTTTTCAACCAACCGGCATCATTTTTGAACTCGTCCAAGATATTTTCGGGATAAATCTTCTGACCAAGTTTCATGAAGATCGGACAGTAAATGTGGCTTCTAGAGTGTCAACATAGAGAATACTAGGTTAGCGTTGAATACAGAGAAGTTTATGTTGTGAGGCTTAGAACGCCGGGAGCGCAAGCCTTGGCGAGCGCTTTCTGTGTTCGAGTCAAGCAACATAAACTTCTCTGTATTCAAAGCTAATCCTAGTATTCTATTTATCCCATTTGATTTTTTCAACCTCAGCATTAAACATAAATAGATCTAATAACCTTAACAATAATTTTAATTCATTCTTAAAAGCGCTTAAAATCTAACGAATGTAACCATGCGTAGTGATATAAATGTATTTGTTCTGGTACGCAAAATAGTCTTGAAAAAATTCACACAAAAACTATAAAACGAGTAAAAATATCACCATATGCCTCGATTCAATTTTACACAGCATGCGAATTGTAATACATTATGACCTCGAAAAGAAGATTTTACTTTACTATAATTCATTTTATTTTAGAAAGAAAATGATCAAAATCCAATATTGCGGCGATTGCTCCTGACAAAATGATGTCTATGTCAACATACATGTACACCATCGACGACCTTGACAATTTCGACGAGTAAACAGACAATTCCGTGACTGACACTTTATTTGACTTAATATACAGGGAAATACATTTTCCGACTACGGACGACGAATTTAAGGACGCACAGAACGTGTTTTTTATATAATGTTATGGGTATGCCGTGTGTGATCCGATGCATCAATGGCGCCCATATTAAAATCATTTCCCCCGAGAACAGGGAACGACAAAAGTATAAACAAAAACCAAAACATGTTCAAACTAGTATCTTAGACTTTAATTATCCTTTAAAATCCATCTAATAATCCATTTAACTCAATAATTGACGATTTGCATCTAGGGTCTTTAATAATTATTTTAGCATAGTTAACTCAATAAACTTTCTTCTTCGTCACACGCTACGTCATGTACTCTATGTACATTACTGCTGTTAAAACCGGAGCAGTTTATCAAATAATAGCAGCTGGTAAACTCGGTTGCATTTGCAGATTTCTGCATACAAACATAATTATGTTTAAACTTTCACAATGCTTTATTTGTCTATGGTAAATGCACTTATTGTACAAGAAAATAATTTAATATATAAATACACAAAGAATGGAAAACATTCCATTACACAACAGATAAATGAGTGGATAATACCCTTGTACAAAATGGGACGTTCCGAATTCCAGTGTGGTGCTATTTTTACCATCTTATACTTTACACAGCTCTATGCCTAATGTGAATTTAATCGGAAAGCAAATATTGCAGATTATTTATGAATTGTGCAATATTTGTATGGCTTGTTGTACATTCTTAAATGTCAAAAGTATATGCATGGATTATAAACAATGCACATTACACGAAATAAGGAAAATGTGATAAATTGACAATTCAAATAAGTCGATATACAGTACATGTTCATGTGAAATAAGTCGCGTTTATAATAAATCATCATTTTTTTGGGGGGGAAAATGACGCAATAAGAATGTCATTTTATGACGCAGCTGATTCATCATACGCATGGCGAAACATTATGTCATATGACTAGATTTAAAGGTTGAAGGTCGTATAATTTTGAAGCTAAAGTTTTCTCGACTTTATTTCTTATGAAAAATCATTCAGTGGTAAAGTAAAAAGTAGTCCATGCACGCGACAGGTATATTCAACAAGGTGGGAAACAGGCAAGTTTATTTCACAAGGTGTTATACCGTCAATGTCGGTATAAAAATGGGAAAAAAGATTTTACTATAGCCATGTAAGGAAAAATGCCCAGCCCCTTCGAAGCCATGTTTTTCAAGCAAAAATAATTATTTTCAAACTCATCCAAGATATCATTGAGACCAATCTTCTGACCAAATTTCATGAAGATTGGACAATAAATGTGGCCTCTAGAGTGTTAACAAGGTTTTACTATAGCCATAGTAGGAAAAATGCCCTGCCCCCTGGTGGCCATGTTTTTAAAGCAACAAAAACCATTTTGAACTCATCCAAGATATCATTGGGACAAATCTTCTGACCAAGTTTCATGATGATCGGAAAATAAATGTGACCTCTAGAGTGTTAACAAGGTTTTACTATAGCCATATAAGGACAAATGCCCCGCCCCCGTGGTTGCCATGTTTTTCAACCAACCGGCATCATTTTTTAACTCCTCCCAGATATTATTGGGATGAATCTTCTGACTGAGTTTCATGAAGATCGGACTATAAATGTGGCCTCAAGAGCGTAAACAAGATTTTACTATAGCCATATAAGGAAAAATGCCCTGCCCCTTGGCAGCCACGTTTTTCAAGCAAACGTAACCATTTTCGAACTCATCCAAGGAGGTATCAATAAGACAAATCTTCTGACCAAATTTCATGAAGATTGGACAATAAATGTGGCCTCTATAGTGTTAACAAGGTTTTACTATAGCCATATAAGGAAAAATGACCCGACCCCTGGCGGCCATGTTTTTCAACCAACCAGCATCATTTTTGAACTCTTCCAAGATATTATTGGGATGAACCTTCTCAGCAAATTTCATGAAGATTGGACAATAAATGTGGCCTCTAGAGTGTTAACAAGATTTAACTATAGCCTTTATAGCCATTTAATGAAAAATGCCCAGCCCCTTGGCAGCCATGTTTTTCAAGCAAAAGTTACCATTTTTTAACTCATCCAAGATATCATTGGGACAAATCTTCTGAGCAAGTGTCATGAAGATCGGAAAATAAATGTGGCCTCTAGAGTGTTAACAAGGTTTTACTATAGCCATATAAGGAAATATAGAGAAAACTATAGAGTGTTGGCCACTGGCGGCCATGTTTTTCAACAGACCGGAACCACTTTTGAACTCAACCAACATATCATTAAGACAAACATTTTGACAAAGTTACATGAAGATTGGGCATGAAATGTGACTTCTACAGTGTTTACAAGTTTTTTCATTTTTTTGACCTAGTGACCTAGTTTTTGACCCGGCACAACCCAGTTTCGAACTCGACCAAGATGTCATTGGGACGATGCTTCTGACCAATTTAATGAAGATCGGACAATAAATGTGGCCTCTAGAGTGTTTACGAACAAATGTTAATGGTTGGACGGACGGACGACGGACAAAGACGGGTCACAAAAGCTCACCTGAGCAATCAGGTGAGCTAAAAAGATGACACATTTTGCAAAAACACAAAAATAATAATAAAATAAAACAGTCACATATACATCTACTTTCACTATTACCATATAAGGACTATGTACAAACTTCAAAGTGTCCATTGTAACCTTAAAGCACCCAACATAGTTAGTTTGCACAAAACATAGTTCACAGTGACCTTCACCTTTAAGCAAGCAACATAGTGGTAGCACGCCATATATTGTCTTTATATAATATAAATTTGACGTAATTTATTTGCAATAAGATTATGCACAACAAAGTTATTGGCAAGACCCAAACATGTAATTTCAGTAGATTCATATAAGGAATATGCAAATGCTTCAAGTGTCAACTATGCCCTTGACCTTGAAGCAAGTGTCATGATTATTGTCTTCTTGACATGACGATTGCTTGAGCCAATGTATTTAAAAATTCAAAACGTCCTAAAGAAACAAACAAACACACACAAAGGTCGCCGTGGTGTAATTGTATGGATATGGTGTCCGCCTAACGACCGGGAGATCACAGGTTTGATCCCCACCGAGGGAGCTTTCTTTAGATCTCCCCCAAAGACACCAAGTACTGGTTCTAGGCCCAGGAAAAGGACTCGAGAGCGTTTATGTAAGCCTTAGGCTTTCGATGCAATCGAGCTTAAATAAATATGTTTAAACTAAACACACACAAAACCACCTGCACACAGCCACGCACACACACACATACAGGTGCAACACCATAAGCTAATCAACCATTATCATGGCCGGGCATGATTAAGAA
Organism: Dreissena polymorpha; assembly: GCF_020536995.1. Taxonomy (NCBI): domain Eukaryota; kingdom Metazoa; phylum Mollusca; class Bivalvia; order Myida; family Dreissenidae; genus Dreissena; species Dreissena polymorpha. The sequence continues at coordinate 24,626,760 of NC_068369.1, read as the reverse complement.
AGAGAGCTTATTGTTATTTTACATACATGTCATGTATGCATAATTTGCATGAGTCAATGCTAAGAACAACAAGAGCACCGCCTTGCGGGTGCAGACCGCTCATCTATTTTCTTTTTAAAGGTGAAGGGACTCTCATTTTCAATCACAAAGGAGGGAGGAGTGGAGTGAAGAGGGGTGTATAGTGTGGGGTTGTGGACATTTATTACACTATCTTCCAAAAAAGCGAAAAAAAAAAAAAAAAAAAAAAAAAAAAATGGGGGGGGGGGGGGGGGGGTATAGTGTGAGGGTGTGGTGATAATTTGTGAGATGATCTTAAAAAAAAAAAAAAAAAAAAAAATCAAAAAAAAAAAATTTGGGGGGTGGGGTGGGGTGGGGGGGGGGTGGGGTGGGGGTATAGTGTGAGGGTGTGGTGGTCATTTGTGAGATGATCTTAAAAAAAAAAAAAAAAAAAAAAAAAATTGGGGGGGGGGGAGGGGGGAGGGGGGGAGGGGGGGGGGAGGGCACGGGGGATGGTTTGGGTGAAGTCTATAGTGGTATGTCAGGTAAGAGTAGTTTCATCAAAGTATCAATCAAATCTAATCATAAATAAAGAAGTTATGGCAATTTTAGCAAAATTAATAATTTGACCTTGAGAGTCAAGGTCATTCAAAGGTCAAAGTAAAATTCAAGTTGCCAGGTACAGTAACCTCATGATAGCATGTAAGTATTTGAAGTTTGAAAGCAATAGCCTTGATACTTCGAGTGGATCGAAACACAAAATTTAACCATATATTAAAAGTTACTAAGTCAAAAAAGGGCCATAATTCCGTAACAATGACAACCAGAGTTATGCAACTTGTCCTTTTACTGTACCCTTATGATAGTTTGTGAGTGTTCCAAGTATGAAAGCAGTATCTATGATACTTTAGGGGTAAAGTGACCAAAACATAAATCTTAACCAAATTTTTCAATTTTCTAAGTATAAAGGGCCCATAATTCCGTCCAAATGCCAGTATGAGTTACATAACTTTGCCTGCACCGTCCCCTTATGATAGTTCATAAATCTTGCAAGTATGAAAGCAATAGCTTTGATACTGTAGGAATAAAGTGGACCTAAACACAAAACTTAATCATATTTTCGATTTTCTAAGTATAAAAAGGGCACATAATTCTGTCAAAATGCCAGTCAGAGTTACATTACTTTGCCTGCACAGTCCCCTTATGATAGTTAGTAAGTGTTGCAAGTATGAAAGCAATAGCTTTGATGCTTAAGGAATAAAATGGACCTAAACACAAAACTTAACCAAAATTGTCAATTTTCTAAGTATAAAAAGGGCACATAATTCTGTCAAAATGCATGCCAGAGTTATCTAACTTTGCCTGCCCAGTCCCCTCATGATAGTTAGTAAGTGTACCAAGTTTGAATGCAATAGCATTGATACTTACTGAGAAAAGTGGAACTAAACGCAAAACTTAACCAAAATTTTCCATTTTTTAAGTATAAAAAGGGCACATAATTCTGTCAAAATGCACGCCAGAGTTATCTAACTTTGCCTGCCTAGTCCCCTCATGATAGTAAGTAAGTGTACCAAGTTTGAATGCAATAGCATTGATACTTTCTGAGAAAAGTGGACCTAAACGCAAAACTTAACCGGACGCCGACGCCAACGCCAACGCCAACGCCAACGCCAACGCCGACGCCGACGCCAAGGTGATGACAATAGCTCATAATTTTTTTTCAAAAAATAGATGAGCTAACAAGTCATGATAAAGCAACTAGATGAAATTTTCAACCTTTATGCCTTTTGCAATGAACATTCAGATGAATAAGACATCATAATTCATGATCATTTTGCCATGAAATAAGATATGTTTAGTTACTATACACATTTGTGAAATATAATGTAAAACTAAAAATATAGAAAGCAATAACTTGATTTGCTAACTTCGACTGATTTTGATATAGATTCTAGATACAAACTATTTAACAAACAGTGCTGTATATATTTAGGATTTGTGCCATTAAAATTCAAGTTATAAAAGACCTTCTGTTTATTTCTTCTTTTTTTTTAACCGATGTATTTCTTACATACTTACCACATAAAAATACAGTTAAAATGGTAAAACGTAATTATGGTTTGCGCTCTGTCTGTCAGTCAATATGTCAATCAGTCACACTTTTCTGGATCCTGCGATAACTTTTGAAGTTTCTCATATTTTTTCATGAAACTTGAAACATGGACTGATGGCAATATGGAGATTATGAACGTCATTTCATTTTGTTCCTACGTTAAGAATTCTGGTTGCTATGGAAACAAATAGACTAGAAATATTGCTGAAAATGGTGGATCCTGCGATAACTTTAAAAGTTCTTCATATTTTTTCATAACACTTTAAACATGGACAGATGGCAATATGGAGATTATGCACGTCATTTCATGATTTTCCTAAGTAAAGAATTCTGGTTGCTATGGAAACCAATGGACTAAAAATGTTGCTGAAAATGGTGGAGTTTCACCTGTAGGGGACCAAATTGCTTGTCAATACTACCAATAGTCTTGTTTTTGTATACTTTGTGTATCTTTAATGTAAAACAAAAAACGAAAAAGGATTGAACAATTGTATGCACTATGGGAATTTTGTTAGTGATGAAAAAATGTTAATGTAATTAGTCATTCCTCTTATAATGAATGAATGCACACATCAATCAAAAAGCAATCCATCTAATGATGCACAAACAAATGCCATTTCGTAAAAAATTGCAACCAACCTGATGTTATTGTGTTAGGCATTACAACAGCTTCATTTAATTTGGATCTACTACCATCCATGGAGCCCTCATTCTGTTTGCCTGCAAATATCGTGCTAACTATCAACTGGGCCCTAACTCAGGGAGTGGACTCTTTAGGGCTTTTGTTTTTCGTTCATATAACATTTTCCATTAAATGTCTTATCATAAAATTCATTCAGCCAATAAGAGCTTGTTTATGTTGTAAATAGTAAGTTTATTTCGATAATGTTAAGTTTACTTGGATAAGATTAAGTTTATTGTGAAAAATATGTGGATGTTCGTTTCAAAAGGAGAAGGTTAATTTTTATATTTCCATGCAAACACTCTAATGTTCTAGAGGACGAATTTCATTTTTTACTTGATTGCCCTATGTTTATTTAATTACGTACGAAGCATATAGATAAATATTACTGGAAGAACACAAACATCATTAAGTTTGTTGACCTATTACAAACTGACAATGAAAAGTGTTTGAAATCTATCTAATTTTTTTTAAAGCTTTTAAATTGAGAGCTGACTTATATTATCAATAGTTTCTCTCCGTGTACTTAAATTTTTCTATTTAATATAAAAACACAAAATACAATAAAGTGTACAAGTTTTTGTATTAAGACGTCTAGGTTCTGTTAAAAATCTGTATGCCATTGAACATCTGTGTATATACATTGTTGAAATATGCGTGTACTCACGGGCTTAAAGCCACACACCTTATTTGGCATAGTAAATTTAAGTATAAATAAGAAACGTATTTTATCTATGCCAATTAGAATATATCTGGTGGTTACAAGGTCGAAATCCGTTTTTTTTGCGCTTTAAAACCTTAAAAAATAATCGCGTTTGTCGAAATGGACGTATATGTCTAGAAATCCTACTTTTGGTTTAAAAATGGTTTCCGTTTGAAAAATAACAAGGGCTGTTTGTAAAACATGCATATGCCCCCCATATGGGCTGTCGTTGTAGTGGCAGCCATTGTGTGAATACGTTTTTTTGTCACTGTGACCTTGACCTTTGACCTAGTGACCTGAAAATTAATAGGGGTCATCTGCGAGTCATGATCAATGTACCTATGAAGTGTCATGATTCTAGGCAAAAGCGTTTTTGAGTTATCATCCGGAAACAATTTTACTGTTTCGGGTCACCGTAACCTTGACCTTTGACCTTGTGACCTCAAAATCAATATGGGTCATCTGCGAGTCATGATCAATGTACCTATGCAGTTTCATGATCCTAGGCGTAAGCGTTCTTGAGTTATTATTAGGAAACCATTTAACTATTTCGGGTCACCATGACCTTGACCTTTGACCTAGTGACCTCAAAATCTATGGGGGTCATCTGCGAGTCATGATCTATCTACCTATGAAGTTTCATGATCCTAGGCGTATGCGTTCTTGAGTTATCATCCGGAAACCATTTTACTATTTCGAGTCACCGTGACCTTGACCTTTGACCTAGTGACCTCAAAATAAATAGGGGTTATCTGCAAGTCATGATCAATCTACCTATGAAGTTTCATGATCCTAGGCATATGCGTTCTTGAGTTATCATCCGGAAACCATTTTACTATTTCAGGTCACTATGACCTTGACTTTTGACCTAGTGACCTCAAAATCAGTAGGGGTCATCTGCGAGTCATTATCAATCTACCTACGAAGTTTCATGATCCTAGGCATAAGTGTTCTTGAGTTATCATCCAGAAACCATTTTACTATTTTGGGTCACTGTGACCTTGACCTTTGACCTAGTGACCTGAAAATCAATAGGGCTCATCTGCGCGTCATGATCAATCTACCTATGAAGTTTCATGATCCTAGGCCGTAGCTTTCTTGAGTTATCATCCGGAAACCATTTTACTATTTGGGGTCACCGTGACCTTGACCTTTGACCTAGTGACCTCAAAATCAATAGGGATCATCTGCGAGTCATGATCAATGTACCTATGAAGTTTCATAATCCAAGGCCCAAGCGTTCTTGAGTTATCATCCGGAAACCACCTGGTGGACGGACCGACAGACCAACAGACCGACATGTGCAAAGCAATATACCCCCTCTTCTTCGAAGGGGGGCATAATAAAAATCTACAGCAACTCAATCAGTGTTAGTAATTTTATGCACTGTATGAAAATGCAAACAAGATTTAGATTTTTACAAATCGCTTCATGCAGTGTCAATGGTCAATACATCACTCAAGCTAGATCAAATGGATTTCACTAGGCCACTCATTTCTAAATTTTCAAAAACGTACAGATATGTTTTGTTTTGCTTTTTAATACTTTACTGCAAAATAACTGTTGATAAATATGACATCAGTTAACTAATAATTCAATTTGTAATAGATCTACAAAATATGTATTGTAATTGGATTGTTTTTCACTAAAATAATTCATGATGATGCAATATTTTAAATGTAAATACTCAATTAATTCCAATCCAGATCACTCAAAGCTTTGGTTTTATCTTGCGAAGAAACAATAACAATAATATTGATTCTATTTACTATACTACTCAAGCTGTAACTGATACAAAGCAAACGTATTTTTAAGATCAAACAATTAGTTCCATTATATTTGTAAAACACAAATAATGTTTTATTGTGCAACTTAAAATTACATACATAAACATAAAAGCACACCATAAATGCATATTACATGAATATTTGTTAAAACTAAAATATAATTATGTACAAAATATTTTGATTTTAAAAGAAGACACAACATCTAATAGATCTTGTCATAGTATTGACAAACAACCCAGACGCAAATAAAGTAATAAGTAAAAAGCTGAAAGGCCTTTATTGATGACCTAAGACTTTGAGAAACTGAAACACCATTTTTGAACTGGGCTGAGATATTGTTAAAACATATGTTTTCAGCAAGTTTTAAGATGATTGAACAAAAAAATGTGACTTCCAGTGTGTTCACAACGTTTAATTTTAGCAGCAATTTACATAAAACTTGCATGCCCTCTAATGACAATTTTTTTCAACAGTGAGGAACCATTTTCAAACTTTGCAAAAAGATATCATTAAAAGAAGTAACTCAAAGGTTGGTGTCAATGGGTTTTGACAAGGTTACACACAAAATATTGTAACCTGTGTGGTTTTAGCCAATATTTTGGAAGTTCTCATTATAAAATATATTTTTAGCCCTTGTAACCTGCATATGCAATGAACAGGAACAATTTGAAGTTACAGTGAACTTTCACCAAAATTTGCCAATCAGTTGGTGAACAGAGATTGTTAATAGAAAAGGGTTAATGGACACATTATAACTTACAAACGACAGACATCATGGTATCCTAAGACCCTTAAAGCTCCCCAGGAACACCATGTGCTTAAATGGGCTAAAACTTTTACCCTGGATCCTGTACTGTTTGACCACAAAAGGTGTAGAGAAAAACAGCACAAAGTTATTTTCCATATTAGTCTACATTATAATATTTTTGACTCTATGAGTGTTGCCAGATATGACTCTATGGTCATTATTTGAAGGAACTAAGTAGGGGACCAATTTAAAAGGTTCTATAACCAATATAACACATGTGAAAGTTGTAGTTTCAGATATGATTTTTTTGCTTATAAAGTCTATAGTTATAATAATAATAAAGTAACTGAAGTTCTTAGTTTGAAAAGGGACATAACTTAACAAATTTCAATGTTGAAATTGAAAAGACAGAACATCCACGCAGACTGACAAATGTCCATGAGTTTTTTAGGCAACTAAAAAACTGGAGGGATAAAAACATACTCTTCATAAATACACTGCAACGCCGATATATCGCGGTTGTTGGGGTCCAAAGATCGCGAGCGCGATATATCCGGCGCGCGATATAACTCGAGAAATGTCTAACTAAATTGTATTGCGGTTAATTTGTCAAATTTCCCCAATGTTTTCATTTTATATATGGCGCTACTACATATTTGTATAGTGATAATTGCAAACCAATTCTACAATAAACATTTTTCATAACTACATAATGTATCTTTATTTATCATAAAAACCAAAATGTAAATTATATTTTTCATTTTCATGTACGATCGCTCGCGAAACAGTTCAAAACAAGAATTCTTGCCGTAAAAAAAATGTATAAAATATAAATGTGCATATATTCGAATTTACGCTTATAAATAGTCCTAATGAAGGAACTGAAACAGCGTAACGGTAATGATACAGCGTGTTTGAATTATTTTATTAAGAGGAAATGTCAATGCCACATAATTCACGAGATACCGCGGTACTTTAGTTGAAATTTACAACTAAACTTTTAATGGAAATAAAATTATCTCAATGTTGTACCCGCTACGAAACTTTTATTTAGAAATAAATACACCCACGCCAATTTTCGCGCGCTTTTTATCAGAACAAAGAAATTCATGACCAGTACCGAAATTTAACGATTCATATACCAGTAAACTGCCATTATTACCTTTGAAATGACACTAATTGTTTATTTGTTAAGTGTTAAAAACAACCCCAGCCGTGTGTACACAACACTGTCACTTATCGACTGTTTTTCACGCTTCACGGCGTGCCATAGTAAGCCACGACATATAGGGTGTTAATACTAGCTAGAACCGGTTATTTGCTTAAGTTAGCGAATTCTCAGATTAAAACATGTAATTTAGTGATCATGCTCGTCGGATTTTTGGGAGCCATAACCAAAGCGCGATATATTGGACAGCGCGATATAACGGTCCGTGATATATCGGCGTTGCAGTGTAATATGACTCATACATTTATACTGTCGTAACTGTGCTTTACTTCACGGTTTGCAATTACACTTTCTATCTCTACCTTAACTGCCACCCAACAGCCTGCCTACCTCCTATAGAGAGATTGTTCATCTCCATGGCGACATTGCCGTTGTTGGTGGGGTCATGATTGGTGCTAGTTGACCTTGACCCTCGGGGTCGCATTCCAGGCACCTTGACTGTCACATGACCCAGGGGAATCTCCTTGGCATGCACGTCTTCCATGTAGTCCTGGCAACACATACATGTTCATATTCAGGGAACAGGATTACACCATAAAGTTTTTTAGTCATTTTAATTTCCTAATGCAGCTATAATTGATTATATGAAAACAAATGAAAAATATATTAATGCTTACAATTTATGGAAACAAACATCTGTGTGTCTGATCATAAAAACAAAGTAAATGCATCATATTGAAGGTGTTTAGTTGTCTAAATGTGAACATCTTAACTTATCTCAATATAAAATATTCAAGTGCACAGATGGAATACTTGCAGGTCTAATTGCTTCATTTTTTTTAAATATTTGAGACTCCTCAAGTATGGCTGTCTTTATTTACTGATTGACAATAGATAAAAGTAATCTTTTGTGATAAAATAATGTATTTTCCAAGTGATACAATAATGTATTTTCCAAGTTCTTAAAAATTGTTTATTGATTTATTTAAAGGCAACATCTTACACCCCTGTACACATTCCTTCATTTGCAGAAAATAAAAAGCTGCCTGTATTATCACTGAGCATGAACAGAAAAGTTAAAAAGATTTTATATATCATTGCTTTACAGACATTTGTAAAAAAAGGTCTACAAACTAGCCAAACAAAATAAGATTTGCAATCCCTGCATTTGAAAATGACACAAAAGCTTAAGATAACAAGGGCTGTTTGTAAAACATGCATGCCCCCCATATGGGCTGTCAGTTGTAGTGGCAGCCATTGTGTGAATACGTTTTTTGTCACTGTGACCTTGACCTTTGACCTAGTGACCTGAAAGTCAATAGGGGTCATCTGCCAGTCATGATCAATGTACCTATTAAGTTTCATGCTCCTAGGCCTAATTATTCTTGAGTTATCATCAGGAAACCATTTTACTGTTTCGAGTCACTGTGACCTTGACCTTTGACCTAGCGACCTGAAAATTAATAGGGGTCATCTGCCAGTCATGATCAATGTACCTATGAAGTTTCATGATCCTAGGCGTAAGCATTTTTGAGTTATCATCCGGAAACCATTTTACTATTTCGAGTTACTGTGACCTTGACCTTTGACCTAGTGACATGAAATTCAATAGGGGTCATCTGCCAGTCATGATCAATGTACCTATGAAGTTTCATGATCCTAGGCCTAAGCGTTCTTAAGTTATCATCCGGAAACAATCTGGTGGATGGACTGACCGACATGTTCAAAACAATATACCCCCTCTTCTTCGAAGGGGGGCATAACAAACTAGAAATGGCGCGGCAGAGGCCGACGCGTATCCCCACGCCGAATGTTTGACCTAGGTGTGCCCCAGGGTTGGTAATGGGGCTATGCATAGCTGAGATTGACCGTATTGTCATAAGAGAAGTTCATCATCAATTAGAAGTGAATTGGTGTAGAAATGAAGAAGTTATAGTAAAAGGCAATTTTGGGTGGGTGTGACATATGTGGGCAGGGCGCCCCAGGGTTGGTAATTGTGCCATGCATAGTTGAGATTGACCGTATTGTCATAAGAGAAGTTCAGTATCAATTTGAAGTGAATCGGTGTAGAAATGAAGAAATTATAGTAAAAGGCAATTTTGGGTGGGTGTGGTCTATGTGGGCGGGGCGCCCCAGGGTTGGTAATGGGGCCATGCATAGTTGAGATTGACTGTATTGTCATAAGAGAAGTTCAATATCAATTTGAAGTGAATTGGTGTAGAAATGAAGAAATTATAGTAAAGGCAATTTTGGGTGGGTGTGGTCTATGTGGGCGGGGCCCCAGGGTTGGTTATGGGGCCATGCATAGTTGAGATTGACCCTAATGTCATAAGAGAAGTTCGGTATCAATTTGAAGTGAATCCGTGTAGAAATGAAAAAATTATAGTAAATGGAATTTTTTGGTGGGTGTGGCCTATGTGGGCGGGCGCCCCAGGGTTGGGATTGGGGCCATGCATAGTTGAGATTGACCCTAATGTCATAACAAAAGTTCAGTATCAATTTGAAGTGAATCCGTGTAGAAATGAAAAAATTATAGTAAATGGAAATTTTTGGTGGGTGTGGCCTATGTGGGCGGGGCGCCCCAGGGTTGGGAATGGGGCCATGCATGGTTGAGATTGACCGTGTTGTCATAAGAGAGGTCCAGTATCAATTTGAAGTGAATCGGTGTAAAAATAAAGAAGTAAATGTAAAATAACCTAAAAAAATGAGTGATAATTTCTGACGCGGCCCCACCCCAACCGCTATAACTTTTGACCCAGGGGTCAGATCAAAATTCCAAATAGTGAAGGGTCGCACATATGCTCATAGCTACCATGTGTGTAATTTTCAAGGTTCTAGTGCTTTTAGTGTAGGAGGAGATAGTGGCCAGGACGGACGGACAGACAGACAGACAGACGGACGGACGGCGGAGATAACCACAATATCCCCACCTTTTTTTCAAAAAGCGTGGGGATAACAACAACATATGGAGGCTGGGGTGGTAAGTGGGGGACTGTTGGATCATGAGATACATACATGAAGGCTGGGGTGGTAGTCGAGAAACAGTTGGATCATGGGATACATACATGAAGGCTGGGGTGGTAGGTGAGATACTGTTGGATCATGAGATACATACATGAAGGCTGGGGTGGTAGGTGAGGGACTGTTGGATCATGAGATACATACATGAAGGCTGGGGTGGTAGGTGAGATACTGTTGGATCATGAGATACATACATGAAGGCTGGGGTGGTAGGTGAGGGACTGTTGGATCATGAGATACATACATGAAGGCTGGGGTGGTAGGTGAGGGACTGTTGGTTCATGAGATACATACATGAAGGCTGGGGTGGTAGGTGAGGGACTGTTGGATCATGAGATACATACATGAAGGCTGGGGTGGTAGGTGAGGGACTGTTGGATCATGAGATACATACATGAAGGCTGGGGTGGTAGGTGAGGGACTGTTGGATCATGAGATACATACATGAAGGCTGGGGTGGTAGGTGTGAGACTGTTGGATCATGAGATACATACATGAAGGCTGGGGTGGTAGGTGTGAGACTGTTGGATCATGAGATACATACATGAAGGCTGGGGTGGTAGGTGAGGGACTGTTGGATCATGAGATACATACATGAAGGCTGGGGTGGTAGGTGAGGGACTGTTGGATCATGAGATACATACATGAAGGCTGGGGTGGTAGGTGAGGGACTGTTGGATCATGAGATACATACATGAAGGCTGGGGTGGTAGGTGAGGGACTGTTGGTTCATGAGATACATACATGAAGGCTGGGGTGGTAGGTGAGGGACTGTTGGATCATGAGATACATACATGAAGGCTGGGGTGGTAGGTGTGAGACTGTTGGATCATGAGATACATACATGAAGGCTTGGGTGGTAGGTGAGATACTGTTGGATCATGAGATACATACATGAAGGCTGGGGTGGTAGGTGAGATACTGTTGGATCATGAGATACATACATGAAGGCTGGGGTGGTAGTCGAGAAACAGTTGGATCATGAGATACATACATGAAGGCTGGGGTGGTAGGTGAGATACTGTTGGATCATGAGATACATACATGAAGGCTGGGGTGGTAGGTGAGATACTGTTGGATCATGAGATACATACATGAAGGCTGGGGTGGTAGGTGAGATACTGTTGGATCATGAGATACATACATGAAGGCTGGGGTGGTAGGTGAGATACTGTTGGATCATGAGATACATACATGAAGGCTGGGGTGGTAGGTGAGGGACTGTTGGATCATGAGATACATACATGAAGGCTGGGGTGGTAGGTGAGATACTGTTGGATCATGAGATACATACATGAAGGCTGGGGTGGTAGGTGTGAGACTGTTGGATCATGAGATACATACATGAAGGCTGGGGTGGTAGGTGTGAGACTGTTGGATCATGAGATACATACATGAAGGCTGGGGTGGTAGGTGAGGGACTGTTGGATCATGAGATACATACATGAAGGCTGGGGTGGTAGGTGAGGGACTGTTGGATCATGAGATACATACATGAAGGCTGGGGTGGTAGGTGAGGGACTGTTGGTTCATGAGATACATACATGAAGGCTGGGGTGGTAGGTGAGGGACTGTTGGATCATGAGATACATACATGAAGGCTGGGGTGGTAGGTGAGGGACTGTTGGTTCATGAGATACATACATGAAGGCTGGGGTGGTAGGTGAGATACTGTTGGATCATGAGATACATACATGAAGGCTGGGGTGGTAGGTGAGGGACTGTTGGATCATGAGATACATACATGAAGGCTGGGGTGGTAGGTGAGATACTGTTGGATCATGAGATACATACATGAAGGCTGGGGTGGTAGGTGTGAGACTGTTGGATCATGAGATACATACATGAAGGCTGGGGTGGTAGGTGAGGGACTGTTGGATCATGAGATACATACATGAAGGATGGGGTGGTAGGTGAGGGACTGTTGGATCATGAGATACATACATGAAGGCTGGGGTGGTAGGTGAGATACTGTTGGATCATGAGATACATACATGAAGGCTGGGGTGGTAGGTGAGGGACTGTTGGTTCATGAGATACATACATGAAGGCTGGGGTGGTAGGTGAGGGACTGTTGGATCATGAGATACATACATGAAGGCTGGGGTGGTAGGTGAGATACTGTTGGATCATGAGATACATACATGAAGGCTGGGGTGGTAGGTGAGGCGACCATCGTCTAGCAGGGTTACATACTTCTTCTTCCAGTCCTTATTCAATCCATGAGTCTTCTTGTACAGGTAGCCCTGAATACAACAAATGGTATTTGTGGGAACCAAAACTTAGCAGGGAAAACAATGCCTTACACTTGCTACAAGTGACCTGGAATACAATACACTAAATTTGCAGTATTTGCACCCACTTCACCTCAGGAACCACTTGATACAAGTTATGTTAAATGCAGTACCTTACACTTGTTACAAATAACTTGGAATAAAATACTGTACACTTGCAGTATTATCCACGTGACTTCAGCTGAATATATTCTAAAAATTTTAATAATCGTGGCGTAGCATCGGTCAAATATGTAGACTACAAGTTAAAATCATATACCCAAAGCTATTGATTGGTATGTGATCATGTATACGAAAGGATATCACAATTACACTTTGATATGACTTTCGTGCCACTTACTGCCTGCCACACATAAAATATCTTCACACTAGCATTGAATACAGAACTAGTAATAGCACACAATCCTGAGTGAGGAGGCATACCTGTTTGATGGGTATGACTCGGCCACAGCCCAGCTTCTCCCCTCCATCTTGCAGCTTGTCATCAGTCTGACTCTTGTCCTTGTCTTTGTCCTTATCCTTGTTCTTGGGCTGTAAGGAGATACATGCACTACATACTGGCCATCTTTCCCCACCAGAACAACTCGAGCAGTAAATATTGAGCCCAGGTCTTGGAATAACATGACTTAATGCAGGTGCGTAAAGTGGTGTGCCATTTAAGCCTGTGCAGTGTGCAAAGGCTAATTAGAGAGGATACTTTCCGCTTTTATGCAATTTTTTGTTTAAAGGAAGTTTCTTTTAAACAAAAATCCAGTATAGGCAGAAGCCGTCCTTAATCAGCCTGCACATACTGCACAGGCTTATCTGGAACAACACTTAACACACATGCATAAAGCCCAGTGTATCATTATAACCCCTGTCCACCAAATATGCCTCAATGCAAGATATTATCAAATCAGTTGAAATGTAAGAAAATAAGTCTACTTTTGCAAAGAGCTTGTTGTATTTTGGTTGGAAAATGACCATAAGAAACTATTTCTGCAGGGTTTAATCATTTACAGCATTTGTGGATTGTGGCTTTAATACAGTCTGGTTACAAAGGCTGATGAAAGTTCAAATGCATTTACCAGAAATAAGAAACATCTCATTTTTCAAGTTGTTGTGTATATGTATTACCATTTTGTTTGAATACAAGATTGAACTTGTCAAATGAGGACACTAACTGTTTAATAGTAGAATCTCTTTCATCCACTTCCTGTAATTTTCTAATACTAATAATAGGTTATAACAACGCAATTAATAACTGGTTAAAACAACTTAATTTGTTGATGTATCAAAGTAAGTGTCAGAGCTATTACTAGCTTTTATAACATGTAAATAAATTCTGAAAGAATTGGAGCTTTAATTGTGATCTAACAAAGCTGTCACCATAGGATGACACATGCCCCCTATAAACGCTTTGATAGAAGTTATGAGCATTTTACCATGCTAAATCCTTGAAATGCACTAAGTGACACTGTGACCTAGTTTTTGACCCGGCATGACCCATATTCGAACTTGACCTAGATATTGTCTAGATACAACTTCTGACGAAGTTTGGTAAAGATCGGATGAAAAGTATTTGAAATAGAGAGCGGACACGAAAAGTGTGACAGACTGACAGACTTACAGACGGACAGTGTGAAAACTATATACCTCCTTTTCTTCGAAAGGTGGCATAAAAATAAATATATGTACAATTTTCAGATAAAAGGGTCTAAACATGTGTATAAAATCAAAATGTCTATAGCTAAAACACAATATCATGCTATTTCTTTATATTAAGCATTAAACAGTTACAACATCCGATCTAACTACTCTTTGACACAGTGATATTAGATACATGTACCAATTAAAACACAGACATACTAAATACATGCCTAGTGTTTCACTAAAGCATTTAAGACAGCAACATATTGGTGAACAGATCACAACAAGAGATGTGGTCGTCAGAAACACAATGCCCCCTACTGCCCCGCTTTGAAATATTTACTTTTTTAACCTTTGACCTTGAAGGATGACCTTGACCTTCCACCACTCAAAATGTGCAGCTTCATGAGATACACATGCATGCCAAATATCAAGTTGCTATCTTCAATATTGCAAAAGTAATGGCCAACGTTAAAGTTGTTTTTTTCGGACGGACTGACAGACAGACTGACTGACTGACGGAGAATTCAACTGCTATATGCCACCCTACCGGGGGAATCAAAACAGGTTTGACCCGGCTATGGCTATGTCTTCTTTGCCATTTTCAAAACATATAGTTACCATTTAAAAGTCAAATTAATGATAAATAATATATGAAGACTCCTTTGACAGTGTTTATGTAATTTCAGCAATTGTATTATAATGTACTATTGCATCAATGATATTACATAAAACGTCACTTTTCTTAACACTGGTTTGTAAAAAAGCAATATTATGGAAATCCCAGCTCCATTCAGTGTATCACATTAGGTTATTTCTACATTTTACACACATACATTATGATTATTACTGCACAAACTAAGACTACCATTTGACAGTGATACGTTTCTTGGCACATAAGGCATATTAACAGGAAAATATCCACAACCACCACTGCACAAAAAGCACACACTGTGTTATATTTCTCATTTAATATTGCACCCTTGGTGCAAAAAGGTACCTTGTTACATTGAAATAAGAAGGCACATGGTACCTTTTTGCACCAATATGGCAATTATAAAAAGCAAGGACTGTCCTGTACGAGGTCAAAAACGACAATTCACAGAAAATATAGAAACAATATAAACCATGAACTCTAATGAATAAAGATGTTTAATTTAGCATTATTATGCACTGACAAAATCAATGGCGAAAATGGGACCAAACTGCATTAAATTATGTTATACTAAGTTGGCTGATTTCTGCAATATCGATCTGGCGTGTTGGTTGTTTTAAAAGGGGCCAAAACGTCTATAAAGCCATTTTTCGAACATATGCACCAATACCACTGCCAATATCCATCTGGCGTGTTGGTGGCTTTAAAAGAGGCAAAAACGTCTATTAAGACATTAATTGTGTCCAACATATGCACCAATATCAATGCAATATCCATCTGGCGTATTGGTGGCTTAAAAAAGGGCAAACAAATCTATTAAGACATTTGTAAAACATATGCACCAATGCCACAATAATTACATTATTTCATGTTTTGGCGGCCTTCAAATTTTCCAACATGCAAATACCAAAATGCAAAAATTAGCCATGAAAGTAGACGGTGTTGGTGAGTATCTGGTTAATTGATGCAAGCTTTACAGTCATGCCAAACAATACTGGTCCTGATAAAATAGGGTTTATCACTTTTGATGCATATGAAAGTGTCTGAAAGTGTTGATATTCCTCAGTGTTTCTCTTTTCACCTTAATCCATGAAATTGCCATTTTACATTTTTGCTTTAAATATTCATGTGAAAAATTGGTCAAAATATACAGTATGAAATATATGGTACTCCAATCAGAGTAAGTGAAGTCTATTTGTTATATGTTAGTCCACAACTAAACTGATACAAATATTAACTGCTACTGTAACTATGGTAACAAAAATAGCATTATTTTGAGGTTAAATCTAAAACCATGATCCAAATACTCTAAAATGTGTGACTCTATAGTAATTATAATCAATAGTATAATTTCTAAAAATATAGTAATGATCGCAAAAATGCATGTTACAAGCAAGCAGGCCAAAATCAACAGAAAGAACAAGTCATTTAAAAGTTAAATTTCAATCAAAGCACCTCAGAGTTTGGAATGGACAAACAAAAGAATGTTCAACTTTTCCAATCTAAACACACCGACAAGCTCTCAAATGCGCAGGAAAAAGGAATATCTGGACATATGCTTTACATTTTTATTTGAAAACAAAAATATATTGAAGAAAAAGTATAATCATTTGATTAATTTGTTTGAAAAGCTCACAGACACAAAACTTGTAATATTGTCATTATAATTATTATTGTTATAAATAAATAAACAATATCTTCCTCAGAAAAGGTTTAAACAAGAGCTGTCTCCATCGGAAGACATATGCCCCCCAAAAACGCTCTTTCAAAACCTAAACGTGGACCCTGAGTCAATTTGGCTGATTATGTAACTTGACCAAGATCTTATTGCTTAACACATTTACATGAAGTTTGGTGATGATCCGATGACAATTGCTTGAGTTAATGAGCTAAAACGAGAAAAAAACTCAATTTTTTGGTGATTCAAGGGCCGTAACTCGGGAGTGTCTTGGTCAATTTGGCTGATTATAAATCTTGACCTAGATCTTATGACCTTACACATGTTCATGAAGTGTGGCGAAGATCCTGTGACTTTTGCTCGAGTTATTGAGCGGGATTAAACGAGAAAAAACGCAATTTTTCCATGATACAAGGGCCGTAACTCACAAGTGCCTGGGTCAATTAGGCTGATAATCAAATTTGACCTAGATGTTATTGCCTTTCACATTTTCATGAAGTATTGTGAAGATACAATGACAATTGCTCAAGTTATTGAGCCGAATCGAGAAAAAAAACTCATTTTATTTTTTATGATTCAAGGGTCATAACTCAGGAGTGTCTGGGTCAATTAGGCCGATTACCGAACTTGACCTAGATGTTATTGCTTTACACATTTTCATGAAGTGTGGCGAAGATGCTTTAACATCGGCTAGAGTTATTGAGCGGAAACGAGGAAAAACCCAATTTTACGATGATTCAAGGGCCATAAATCAGGAGTGTCTGGGTCAATTTGGCTGATTATTGAACTTGACCTAGATGTTATTGCCTTATACATTTTCATGAAGTGTGGCAAAGATCCTATGACATTAACTCGAGTCATTGAGCGGAAACAAGAAAAAAATAAAAGTTTGGTGAAGATCTGATGACAATTGCTTGACTTATTGAGCGGAACCTAATCGGGACGGACTTACGGACGGACATTGTGAATTTAATATGCCCCCAGAACCGCTGGTTCGGGGGCATACAAAATATTAACAAAAATAATGATTTACTATAATCAAACATTTGTATAATGCTGACCATATTATGTGAACAAATAAATTATCAAGATATAATTTCCTCTTGTTTTCTGGACTTGCACGAATGAGAGCCTGTAAGTGACACAGAGTGCGGTGCGAGTCTTACTTTAAATACATTCAGAACTATGGGCTGAGTGTGGTATCTGGTCTGTGAGAAAAAAAACAGAGCACAACATGATTATAACAATATGAGCAACATAACAACAACACCATGACAACAGCAACTAGAGAATGCAATCCACTTTGTAGTAACAACACAACAACAACAACTGATTAATTACTACTAAGGATGAAAATGTGCTTTTAAATTAAATGATATAGAATTACTGATTGAAATTGTATCAATAATTAACATGAGTACTAATATGAGCAGCAAAACAAATGTCACATTAAAACTTGAAAGCTTTATATATAGTTAGCAAAAGTTATCAAAATAAATACATGGTGAATGGGATGACAAATAAAACAAGAGCACGGCCTTGCGGGTGCAGACCGCTCATCTATTTTTCTTTTTAAAGGTGTAGGGACCTATCTCAATTTCAATCACAAAGGAGGGAGGGGTGGAGTGGAGAGGGGTGTTTAGTGTGGGGGTGTGGTCATTTATTACATTATCTTCCAAAAATGCAAAAAAAAATGCAAACAAAAATATAAAAAAAATTGGTGGGGGGGGGATTCTTGGGTGGGATGGTTGGACTGTATTTCAAATATAAAATAATAAAAATAAATATTTGTGTTTTTGAACCATGTTTGATAAAAACATGAGATATGTTTGTCAGAAACACAATGCCCCCTATTGCGCCGCTTTGAAAAAAAAAATGTTTTTTTTTACCTTTGACCTTGAAGGATGACCTTGACCTTGAACTTCAACCACTCAAAATGTGCAGCTTTATGAGAACGCTGCTTTGAAATATTTATTTTTTACCTTTGACCTTGAATGATGACCTTGACCTTGAACTTCCACCACTCAAAATATGCAGCTTCATGATAACGCCGCTTTGAAATTATTATTTTTTGACCTTTGACCTTGAAGGATGACCTTGACCTTGAAGGATGACCTTGACCTAGAACTTCCACCACTCAAAATGTGTAGCTTCATGATAACGCCTCTTTGAATTATTATTTTTTACCTTTGACCTTGAAGGATGACCTTGACCTTGAAGAATGACATTGACCTTAAACTTCCACCACTCAAAATGTGCAGCTTCATGAGAACGCTGCTTTGAAATTAAAAAAAACAATAGATGTGTTCGTCAGAAACACAATGCCCCCTATTGCGCCGCTTTGAAATTGTTCAATTTTGACCTTTGACCTTGAAGGATGACCTTGACCTTGAACTTCCACCACTCAAAATGTGCAGCTTCATGAGAACGCCGCTTTGGAAAAAAAAGTTGTTATTTTTACCTTTGACCGTGAAAGATGACCTTGACCTTGAAGGATGACCTAGACCTTGAACTTCTTCCACTCAAAATGTACAGCTTCATGAGAACGCCGCTTTGATTTTATTTTTTTTACCTTTGACCTTGAAGGATGACCTTGACCTTGAAGGATGACCTTGACCTTGAACTTCCACCACTCAAAATGTGCAGCTTCAAGAGAACGCCGCTTTTATTTTTATTTTTTTTAAACTTTGACCTTGAAGGATGACCTTGACCTTGAAGGATGACCTTGACCTTAAACTTCCACCACTCAAAATGTGCAGTTTCATGACAATGCCGCTTTAAAACAACTTATTTTTTTGACCTTTGACCTTGAAGGATGACCTTGAAGGATGACCTTGACCTTGAACTTCCACCACTCAAAATGTGCAGCTTCATGAGAACGCCGCTTTGGATTATTTTTTTTGACCTTCGACCTTGCAGGATGACCTTGAACTTGAAGGATGACCTTGACCTTCCACCACTCAAAATGTGCAGCTTCATTGAGATACACATGCATGCCAAATATCAAGTTGCTATCTTCAATATTGAATAAAATTTCTATTTATCATTTGGCAGGTATAAAAATCATCTCCCTTTAAAGGTTATTACTCCCCTTGAATTTTGTCCAATCCAACCAGGGGGGGGGGTCTCACAGTCAATTATGACCATATCAGACATCACTGACAACCAAGGCCTGTGGTTTAAAAGAGATCATAGCCAGAGTTTTTTTTTCTTTTTCATAAAATTCATAGCCAGAGTTGATCATGTATCTATGGACACAAGTCCACAGGTATGAAATGAACATCAAAGAAATTATAATTATATCATTATAAAAAAAAATTCAAAAATCATTCATTTGGGTTATAAATAATCAAAATAATAAATATGTACGGTAACTTTGAAAAGAACTTCAATTCTTGGTTTGGAAATATATAATATGAGATTTATAATTATATAAATTACTTCCCTTGAAAATAATTGTAACAAATCTCTAGTTTTAGTAGCAAATAATTAAAAGCCACTACCGTGACTGTAGATTCTCCACTCAAAATGTGCAGCTCCATGCCAAATAAATAAAGTGGCTATGCTCAATATTGAATAATTTTCTCCCTTTTTAAAGCTTATTACTTCCCTTAAATCTGCATTTTTAACCATAGACCGTAAAGGATGACCTTAACCTTTTACCACAATGTGTTTGTCAGAAACACAATGCCCCATACTGCGCCGCTTTGATTTATTTAACAACAAGAGTTCCGCGGTCGGAGATGACCGCATTGAAGCCGGATTTTTTATTTAAATGACAGGAAAGTACCTTTCGTGTTTTTGTCAATGCAATACTTAAATTACTGAAATATTGTTCAAAGGTCAAAATGAAATGTAAGTACTTTTCAAGGCATGAGCAAACCTTGTGTTATGTTTTGAATGCATGCATATACATGAACAACAATAACATTTAAGGTCACAAATATGAACTTGAATTGACAATTAGGAAAGTTTGATCTCAATTTTTTTATTAGAAAATTAGTAACCTTGAAATGACCAGTGGTCATCTAAGTGTGCTTGCAAACCTTCATGTCAAGTTTGAAGACTCTATGTCCAAGCATACCAAAGTTATAACAATTTTAACATTTTAACATTTAAGGTCACAGTGACCTTGACCTTCAAATGAATGACATTGAAATGACCAGTGGTCATCTTCTAGTACTGGCCAATCTTTATTTCAAGTTTGAAGACTCTAGGTACAAGCATACCAAAGTTATAACATGAAATAAGAACTTTAACATTTTTACATTCAAGGTCACAGTGACCTTGACCTTCAAATGAATGACCTTGAAATGTCCAGTGGTTACTTACTAGTTCTGGCCAACCTTCATGTCAAGTTTCAAGACTCTAGGTCCAAGCATACCAAAGTTATAACAACTTTAACATTTTTACATTCAAGGTCACAGTGACCTTGACCTTCAAATGAATGACCTTGAAATGTCCAGTGGTTACTTACTAGTTCTGGCCAACCTTCATGTCAAGTTTCAAGACTCTAGGTCCAAGCATACCAAAGTTATAACAACTTTAACATTTTTATATTGAAGGTCACAGTGACCTTCACCTTCAAATGAATGACCTTGAAATGACCAGTGGTCATCTGTTAATCCTGGCCAACCTTCATGTCAAGTTTGAAGACTCTAGGTCCAAGCATACCAAAGTTATACCATGAAATAAGAACTTTAACATTTTCGAGCACGCCGCCACCCCGCCCGCCCGCCCGCCCCCCCCGCCCGCCCGACAACATCAATCTATAAGCCGAGATTTTTTCGAAAAAAATCCGGCTAAAAATATATATACGTGGGCAGGTCAGATAATTATGTCCATTTAAAGCTTATTACTTCCCTTGAGTTTGTTTTTTCGACCCAAGACCTTGAAGGATGATGTTCACCTTGAAATTTTACCACTCAAAATGTGCAGCTCCATGAGATACACATGCATGCCAAATATCAAGGTGCTATTTTCAATATTTAAAAAGTTATGGCCAATGTTAAAGTTTTTCGGACGGACGGACAGACTGACAGACTGACATACTGACTGACGGACAGTTCAACTGCTATATGCCACCCTACCGGGAGCATACAAAATTGACCTTTGACCTTGAATGATGACCTTGACCTTGAAGGATGACCTTGACCTAGAACTTCCACCACTCAAAATGTGCAGCTTCATGAGAACACCGCTTTGAAATTAAAAAAAAATAATTTGACCTTGAAGGATGACCTTGACCTTGAACTTCCACCAATCAAATTGTGCAGCTTCATGGATACACATGCATGCCAAATATCAAGTTGCTATCTTCAATATTAAAAAAGTTATGGCCAATGTTAAAGGTTTCGGACGGACAGACACCATATATTTGACATTTGACCTTGAAGGATGACCTTGACCTTCACCTTCACCTTTCACCACTCAAAATGTTCAGCTTCATGAGATACACATGCATGCCAAATATCAAGTTGCTATCTTCAATATTGAAAAAGTTATGGCCAATGTTAGTTTTCGGACGGACAGACATCATAAATTTGACATTTGACCTTGAAGGTTGACCTTGACCTTTCACCACTCAAAATGTGCAGCTCCATGAGATACACATGCATGCCAAATATCAAGTTGCTATCTTCAAAAGTGAAAAAGTTATGGCCAATGTCAAAGTTTTTTTCGGCCGGACGGACAGACTGACTGACTGACATACTGACGGACAGTTCAACTGCTGTATGCCACCCTACTGGGGGCATAAAAATTATTTGTTTGGGGTGGGGGGGTATAGTATGAGGGTGTGGTGGTCATTTATTAGGTATTCTTTAATTAAAAATAAAACAATGGGGGGATTGAGGGGGGATTCGGGGGGGGGGGGCATGGGGGATGGTTTGGGTGGAGTCTATTGTGGTATGTTAGGTAAGAGTTGTTTTGTCAAAGTATCAATCGAATCTAATCATAAATAAAGAAGTTATGGCAATTTTAGCAAAATTTAATCATTTGACCTTGAGAGTCAAGGTCATTCAAAGTTACTAAGTAAAAAAAGGGCCATAATTCCGTAAAAATGACAATCAAAGTTATGCAACTTGTCCTTTACTGTCCCCTTATGATAGTTTGCGAGTGTTCCAAGTATGAAAGCAATATCTATGATACTTTAGGGGTAAAGTGGACAAAAACACAAAACTTAACCAAATTTTCAAGTATAAAAGGCCCATAATTCCGTCAAAATGCCAGTCAGAGTTACATAACTTTGCCTGCACAGTCCCCTTACGATAGTTAGTAATTTAAGTGTTGCAAGTATGAAAGCAATAGCTTTGATACTTTAGGAAAAAAGTGGACCTAAACACAAAACTTAACCAAATTTTCAATTTTCTAAGTATAAAAAGGGCACATAATTCTGTCAAAATGCCAGTCAGAGTTACATAACTTTGCCTGCACAGTCCCCTTATGATAGTAAGTGTTGCAAGTATGAAAGCAATAGCTTTGATACTTAAGGAATAAAATGGACCTGAACACAAAACTTAACCAAAATTTTCAATTTTCAATTTTCTTAGTATAAAAAGGGCACATAATTCTGTCAAAATGCAAGCCAGAGTTATCTAACTTTGCCTGCCCGGTCCCCCTCATGATAGTAAGTAAGTGTACCAAGTTTGAATGCAATAGCATTGATACTTTATGAGAAAAGTGGACCTAAACGCAAAACTTAACCAGACGCCGACGCCAAGGTGATGACAATAGCACATAAATTTTTTTTTCAAAAAATAGATTAGCTAATAAAATGCTTTGGTAAATGAATATAGGAATTTAAATTCCAAAGTATAAAAAGTCCAGAAAACAGATCAAAATCAATAGCAATGAATTTGTGACAGTACGGAATACATGCTGCATATAATGCTTGCGTACATAGAAGCCTTTAAACATGCGTACAAGACTCATTACTCCTTTAGTTTAGGGTTAGTTTAAATAATTAATGACAACATCAACAACCAAACTATGGGAGAGGACCCCTTTGAACCCATAACCTGCTATGAGATTGCGGACATTAATGATAAGTTTTATTAATGTACATATACCGATGCACTTTTACAGATATGGAAGATGAGTATTTATAAGGCATTTGCTAAAAATGAAAGATAAGAATAATTAACTAAAGCTAACCATTCTTCATAATTTATTTAAATTCAATCTGGACTTTGAGAAATTTGCTTTTGACAAAGGCCTGTTGTAATGTTTTTCACATTATTCTTCCAAAAGGTGCGAGATTAAGCAATCATGGGGATTATACCGCTCTGGATAGCAGGTTACAGGTTCTAACCATACGGAACCCAGCCACCCAACCTTTACACCCTTTAAGTCATGTATATAAGTACAGCGCATTGTCATTATGAAAACCCAAATATAGGATACTAATAATGTTAACAACCTGTCAATGACATGTGATGATTTATTATTTTTTCCTCAGCTGAGTTATCACTTGTGATGAGTTTTATTTGATTTTGGAACATTTTTTTAAATTACGAAACTAAATTTTGAAAGCAAATAACAAATATATTCTTATTTTCATCAAATTTGTAAAGATAAAAATCAGACGTTATTAAATAACAATAAAAACATAGGTTACAAACATAATAACAGTGACAAGAAGATTGTTTCAAGCGTGAAGCACGAGTCTTACATTGAAGAGATTTGATCTTCGCCGTGATTTTCTACTCTGGGTTGGCGTACTGGAAGGGGTGGGGAGCTCTTTAGGCTCGGGTTTGTCCTGCAAATACAGCCAGTGTCAGTGGGTTAGTAGAGCTACACTCAGGTTCAAGGTACACAACCAGCGCATACACACCCACCAGCGGTCTTGCATTAGAATCGCAACATTATGTTCTTTTTTGCTTTGAAATCTTAATATTTACACTATATTTTTGCATTGAAAACTTGTTTCCTTACCTTGCTCTCTTTCTTAATTGCACTTGATTCTATTTTTTTCATTTTTTTTCAAGCCTCGTCAAGATACCAAAATATTTACAGTAAGTTTAGATTGTTTACATTCAATGCCTATCTCCCCTTCTTTACTTTGCAATTACTGTCAATAAGCACCCAATGAGAATATCAAATTGGTTGTTACATAGCCATGGTCAGCAGAAGTAAGTTATTTTGATACCCTATATTAACCTTTAGATTATAAACTGTGGAATTCATGTAATGTGCTCTGAATGCAAGATCACAGCCGCGGTAAGACAGAAGAGTTTCTTGTTCACAACTTCCCAATTCAAAGTAAATTGACACATTTGATATTGCTGTTTATAAAGACTACATTATACACACAAATAGTGCATTTACCTTAACAGTATTAAATCATTTGATAAATGGTTCCCAGTTTATAAACATTTCATTTTTCTGTTGGCTTTAAAGTATTTTCGTCAATCAAAAACCTTCCTCAGCAGTGCAACATGCAATATCAAATATCACAAAAGGGAAGTTGAACAGTAACACTCGTTACCAAGAAAAACTCCTTGTCTCATAATGCAGAAAATAAACATAATACTTGTTTTAAATTAACATTAATACAGTATGCACATACATTCTAGGCACTGATTACAAATGTGAGTATAGTAATATAACTATGAGATGATGTTAGTACTTTCCTCTGTATTTTTCAAACACAAAGATTTCATTAACATCCATTAATCAGTATATAATCTCCTATTGTTTTGAATGCACAGAAAATAGCTCCCATGAAAATAACAAGAGGGCCTGAAAGGCCCAAAGTCGCTCACCTGAGATAACAAGATATTATTGGGACAAATCTTCTGACCAAGTTTCACGAAGATCGGAAAATAAATGTGGCCTCCAGAGTGTTCACAAGGTTTTACTAAAGCCATATAAGGAAAAATGCCCCGCCCCCTGGCAGCCATGTTTTACAACCAACCGGCATCATTTTTGAACTCGTCCAAGATATTATCGGGTTGAATCTTCTGACCAAGTTTCATGTAGATTGGACAGTAAATGTGCCCTCTAGAGTGTTAACAAGATTTTACTATAGCCATATAAGGAAAAATGCCACGCCCCTTGGAAGCCATTTTTTTCAAGCAAACATAATTATTTTCGAACTCATCCATGATATCATTGAGACCAATCTTCTGACCATATTTCATCAAGATTGGACAATAAATGTGGCCTCTAGAGTGTTAACAAGGGTTTACTATAGCCATATATAGCCATTCTGTTTTTGTCGTTAAATTTTGTGAAACTACGAAGATTGCTTTTATAAGGTATAAAATACTTCGTGTATATGTACTCGGCGGAATAGCTCAGTAGGCTAAAGCGTTTTAACTTCAGGACTCTGGCAGGACTCCAGGGGTCACTGGTTCTAAACCTGGTCCGGGCAATATTCTTTTCCTTTTTTTTATTTTATTCTTGATTTTTTACTGGAGCTTTTACGATCCAATGTTTACATTTATCGATATAAAGCATTTAATGAATAAGTTAAAAAATGCCAAAATCTGTGAAAAGGCCCCTTTAACAAATTTTACTATGGCCATATATAGCCATATATGGAAAAATGCTCCGCCCCTTGGCAGCCATGTTTTTCAAGCAAAGGTTACCATTTTTTAACTCATCCAAGATATCAGTGGGACAAATCTTCTGAGCAAGTTTCATGAAGATTGGAAAATAAATGTGGCCTCTAGAGTGTTAACAAGGTTTTACTATAGCAATATAAGGAAAAATAACCCGCCCCCTGGCGGCAATGTTTTTCAACCAACCGGCATCATTTTTTAACTCATCCAAGATATTATTAGGATGAATCTTCTGACCAAGTTTCATGAAGATCAGACAATAAATGTGGCCTCTAGAGTGTTAACAAGAGTTCACTATAGCCATATAAGGAAAAATGCCACCCCCCCTTGGCAGCCATGTTTTTCAAGCAAACGTAACTATTTTCGAACTCATCCAAGATATCATTGAAACCAATCTTCTGACCAAATTTCATGAAGATTGGAAATAAATGTGGCCTCTAGAGAGTTAACAAGGCAAATGTTGACGCCGCACAACTGACAACACAGACGGACAAATAGCGATCACAAAAGCTCACCATGAGCACGTTGTGCTCAGGTGAGCTATAAATACATGTATAAATCACCTTCAATCCGCATCATGCAAAAATGGGTCTTATGTCATGTGCTGTCAGCATAGCTCAAATGAGCCTGTGCAGTCTTATCAGTAGCTACGCTGTCCGTTATAAAGTCACAAAAGGTATTGTGGTCTACTTAGCAAGCAGGGTAGCTCCTATATCCAGTCTGCACAATTGTTCAGGTTGGTCTGCAGCTAGAAGCATATGGCATAAGACCCATTTTTGCATGACATGCTTCATTTGCAAGGACTGTTTATCACATCTCAAGAACAATTGAACAATGAACATGAATAGTAATTGAATCAACATAAATTAAACTTGAAACTATGCCAATCACTGGTTTTTCATTTTCACTGTGTCACAATATTACATCAGAAACATAATAATAATATTCATAGGTAGCATTTACTGTCTTATAAAAGCTCATACTACATCATATGTAATCTGAGTAGCTCTAAAAGATATAGTGGTATGTGATTCCAGTAGCTCTAAAGATACAATCATTACATGTGGGTACAATCCAGTAATACTTGTTAAGATTGAGTGAAACAGATATTTTCAGATTAGTATTGGAACAGACATTTTCAATACTTTCAACATTTAGCACTTGCTGTGTGTTGGTTATGGGCAAAATACATGGTTAAACTTGGTTTTTCCAAGGACACAAGTGTCCCCAAGCAAGACAGATGAAAATGGTCAACAATGAATGAAGCCCTGGGATGTATACATGAATTTGTGGGATTCCTTTGCCTTATTTTACTGAAAATGACACACATTGTACGTCTTTAATTGCATACATATCTAGTGTCTGAACCTTATAAATAAATTCCATAGCTCACTGAACACAAACACAATAATGACAACCATACTGATAAAAAAGAGTCCCATATTAAGTATTTAAGTATATAACATTTTCAAGTATATGATGGCTTTGACTTGTATTCGAATAAATTATTTTCTTACATGGATCAAACATTGGTTTTGCAGAAAATGTCCATTTCAATATTGAAATGTTTTAACTAGTCTGTTTTATAGTAGAGTCGAAAACAAAGTATGCCATGGAAGAAATAACATGAACAATAAGACATGAGCATTATCATAGATGGTAACAATATACAATCTGAAAAACATCATACAAGCAATGTGCAGCACAATGTGCCTTTCAAATACACACACTGATGTAACAAGTGAGGACAGTGTCCACACAACTGAGGACAGTTTTCAGACAACTGAGGACAGTGTTCACACAACTGAGGACAGTGTTCACACAACTGAGGACAGTGTTCACACAACTGAGGCCAGTGTTCACACATCTGAGGCCAGTGTTCACACAACTGAGGCCAGTGTTCACACAACTGAGGCCAGTGTTCACACAACTGAGGACAGTGTTCACACAACTGAGGCCAGTGTTCACACATCTGAGGCCAGTGTTCACACAACTGAGGCCAGTGTTCACACAACTGAGGCCAGTGTTCACACAACTGAGAACAGTGTTCACACAACTGAGGACAGTGTTC
Source organism: Dreissena polymorpha (assembly GCF_020536995.1). Classification (NCBI taxonomy): domain Eukaryota; kingdom Metazoa; phylum Mollusca; class Bivalvia; order Myida; family Dreissenidae; genus Dreissena; species Dreissena polymorpha. The sequence goes on along the minus strand of NC_068369.1, from coordinate 24,598,648 downwards.
ACACAACTGAGGACAGTGTTCACAGTCACTCCTCCATGCAATATTGAACATCAAGAATGATAACTCAACAAGAGCAATACACAGCAAGGCAGCACATGACTAGGACTAGATCTACAATGTATGTGAGATGAAGTCCACGCCCTAAACAGATAGAATGTCATACAACCAATGGGGTGTGCGCATAAACAGATAATACACAGAGTAACTGAAGTAACTGGTATTCATGCAGTTGATTTGAGGCTCATTTGTTGTAACCATGGCAAAAATAGGTCACATTTTTACAAATTTAAAAAAAAAAATGTTTGTTGCAAAAGGAACAAATAAATGAATAAGGTACAAGTCAATTGCCTTTAAAAATCACTTTATATGAGTATTTGCATTTAGGTAAATTTCCAATAAAGTTTAGCAAAAAAGTTCAGTCTTCTCAGGAAATAAAAGATGCGTTGGAACTTTCATAGCCGCTTACTTGAATAAATTAACAAATACATACCTTTGAATTGACATTTTTGTCAACTAATAAATTTAAATTGTAAAACTAAATACAAAAGGCATTTTCAGAAAATATATCCTGTACATTGTCAAATTTAATTATTACATTTAACTACAAAGGTCCTACACCTAGCCCTCTTTCCATATTCTGCCAAATTATTTAAAAGAACTATGAAATGTTCAATGAATTTATCCATTTAAACAAACATTACATTTTCTTTTCAATGCACAATATTGTTGCCAAGGTTACAGACATTGAGCATACCCGAGAAGATCGGTTGCTAAGATTGGGTGTAACAGGTACGTTCTCATGAACTTGTAATTCCATCATATACCGCTCCATTTTCTCCTACAAGTTGAAATAACAAGTACCTTAAGATCAATATAAATACAATAGTAGGCACATTGATCACCTTAGTTCCATAACGCAATATGAGCACTCAGCGTTGAAACCAATGTTCCCTAAAATATTATTAACTTCTTGAGCCACCTTGAGGGTTTCGGCTATCTAAACTTTGTTCTCATGAACTCTTAATCAGGCATTTTATTGATTTTGCAAACAAGTTAGATCCGAAATTAAAGCCTTTGTCATTTTCATCATTATAGGGTCAATTAAAAATATATTTTGGTAACTCTTTTGCAGAGAGAAATTAGCTGTTTTGTCTTATTTCATTAGGCAGCTCAACATTTTGACAGACAATAATTCAAAGTTAAAACAAAATATATACAGTGTATTATATACAGTGACTGTTTCCATAACGATGAGCACTTTTTGTGTTCTAGAACTAAAGTAACACATTGCTGACGACAACAATAAAACTAGAAATGGCGCGGCAGAGGCCGACGCGTATCCCCACGCCGCATGTTTGACCCAGGGGCACCCCAGGGTTGGTAATGGGGCCATGCATAGTTGAGATTGACCGTATTGTCATAAGAGAAGTTCAGTATCAATTAGAGGTAAATTGTAGAAATGAACAAATTATAGTAAAAGGCAATTTTGAATGGGCGTGGCCTCTGTGGGCGGGGTGCCCAAGGGTTGGTAATGGGGCCATACATAGTTGAGATTGACCGTATTGTCTTAAGAGAGGTTCAGTATCAATTTAAAGTTAATCAGTGTAGAAATGAAGAAATTATAGTAAAAGGCAATTGGGGGGGGCGTGGCCTATGTGGGCGGGGTGCCCCAGGATTGGTAATGGGGCCATGCATAGTTGAGATTTACTGTATTGTCATAAAAGAGGTTCAGTATCAATTTGAGGTGAATCGGTGTAGAGATGAAGAAATTATAGTAAAAGGCAATTTTGGGTGGGCGTGGCCTATGTGGGCGGGGTGCCCCAGGATTGGTAATGGGGCCATGCATAGTTGAGATTTACTGTATTGTCATAAAAGAGGTTCAGTATCAATTTGAAGTGAATCGGTGTAGAGATGAAGAAATTATAGTACAAGGTAATTTTGGGTGGGCGTGGCCTATGTGGATGGGGCGCCCCAGGGTTGGTAATTGGGCCATGCATAGTTGAGATTAACTGTATTGTCATAAGAGAGGTTCAGTATCAATTTGAAGTGAATCGGTGTAGAAATGAAGAAATTATAGTAAAAGGCATTTTTGGGTGGGCGTGGCCTATGTAGACAGGGTGCCCCAGGGTTGGTAATGGGGCCATGCATAGCTGAGATTGACCGTATTGTCATAAGAAAGGTTCAGTATCAATTTGAAGTGAATCGGTGTAGAAATGAAGAAATTATAGTAAAACTGCAATTTTGGGTGGGCCCCAGGGTTGGTAATGGGGCCATGCATAGTTGAGATTGACCGTATTGTCATAAGAGAGGTTCGGTATCAATTTGAAGACAATCGCTGTATAAATGAATAAATTATAGTAAAATAACCTAAAAAATGAGTGACAAGAGTTCCGCGGTCGGAGATGACCGCATTGAAGCCGGATTTTTTATTTAAATGACAGGAAAGTACCTTTCGTGTTTTTGTCAATGCAATACTTAAATTACTGAAATATTGTTCAAAGGTCAAAATGAAATGTAAGTACTTTTCAAGGCATGAGCAAACCTTGTGTTATGTTTTGATCATCTTCTAGTACTGGCCAATCTTTATTTCAAGTTTGAAGACTCTAGGTACAAGCATACCAAAGTTATAACATGAAATAAGAACTTTAACATTTTTACATTCAAGGTCACAGTGACCTTGACCATCAAATGAATGACCTTGAAATGTCCAGTGGTTACTTACTAGTTCTGGCCAACCTTCATGTCAAGTTTCAAGACTCTAGGTCCAAGCATACCAAAGTTATAACAACTTTAACATTTTTACATTCAAGGTCACAGTGACCTTGACCTTCAAATGAATGACCTTGAAATGTCCAGTGGTTACTTACTAGTTCTGGCCAACCTTCATGTCAAGTTTCAAGACTCTAGGTCCAAGCATACCAAAGTTATAACAACTTTAACATTTTTATATTGAAGGTCACAGTGACCTTCACCTTCAAATGAATGACCTTGAAATGACCAGTGGTCATCTGTTAATCCTGGCCAACCTTCATGTCAAGTTTGAAGACTCTAGGTCCAAGCATACCAAAGTTATACCATGAAATAAGAACTTTAACATTTTTACATTCAAGGTCACAGTGACCTTGACCTTCAAATGAATGACCTTGAAATGACCAGTGGTTACTAACTAGTTATGGCCAACCTTCATGTCAAGTTTCAAGACTCTAGGTCCAAGCATACCAAAGTTATAACAACTTTAACATTTTTTATATTGAAGGTCACAGTGACCTTGACCTTCAAATGAATGACCTTGAAATGACCAGTGGTCATCTGTTAATCCTGGCCAACCTTCATGTCAAGTTTGAAGACTCTAGGTCCAAGCATACCAAAGTTATACCATGAAATAAGAACTTTAACATTTTCGAGCACGCCGCCACCCCGCCCGCCCGCCCGCCCGCCCGACAACATCAATCTATAAGCCGAGATTTTTTCGAAAAAAATCCGGCTAAAAATCTCTGACCCGTCCCCGCCCCAACCCCCATAACTTTTGACCCAGGGGTCAGATCAAAATTCCAAATAGTGCAGAGTCACACATATGCTCATAGCTACCATGTGTGTAAGTTTCAAGGTTCTAGTGCTTATAGTGTAGGAGGAGATAGTGGCCAGGACGGACAGACGGATGGCAGAGATAACCACAATATCACCACGCTTTTCAAAAAGCATGGGGATAATTATATCAATTGTCATCAATAGACAATACCAGTGTCGATAGGGCATGGAAGCCCCAGCATTACACTTCTTGTATTAAAATTCCTATTAAATAAAAAAGCAGCTGTCTTATATGGTCAAATTTGACCTTTGATCACTAAAAGTGACCTTGATTTTCTTAGGTTAAACCAGACAAATGTTACATGTAACACACCATGATATGATGGTTTACTTTTGTGGCAAGTAACTTAAAAATCCATCAATATATAACTTGCATCACACTATCTCATGATGGTGGTCATTTAAGGCAATTTATTTTTAAAATGCATGATGAATGACAAAGTTTCAGGAAAGACAAGCTGTATAATGGCCAAGTTTGAACGTTGACCTTAAAGGATGACCTTGAAATTTGAGGTTGGAGATGGCTGTTGCATTAGACACTTGTCTCATTATGGTTAACATTAATTTTGCGGCATGTTATTTTAAAATCACTATATGGCAAAGTTATGGCTAAGTAAAAAGAAAAAGGTAAGCTGTTTTATGGCAAAAAATACCTTTTACCTCTAAGTATAAACTTGACCTTAGGCAAGGAGACAGTTATTACAGGCAACAAGTCAGTTGACATATTGTAAATTCAATCGATAAATGCCAAAGTTATGGTTAAGACTCGTTTCCCCCAGAAAGATAGTAGCAAAGACCCATAGATTGACAAAAGACAGACAGTCAGTGAGGCTGCCATGTGCCACCTTCTTCAAAGTGTGGGGGGGGGGGCTGCACACAAAAAACATGGCTAAAATCAAGTCATATCCATGTAAGAACATACTAAAAGTTGGTTTTAGTATTCCAAGGAAATTATGTCCTGTAAAAGTTATTTTAAAAATTAATGTACGATGTCTGTAAAACAAATTATATAAATAAAATAACAAATGACAGCAATTTTACAAATTGTTCAACAAGATGAATCTTTTCTATTATAAAGTTATTTTGTTACATCAATTGTATACATCATGTATTATGTAAGTTAATTTCTGTAAACAAATCAATATGCTTAAAAATGGTAACAATCAGGTATGAAGTCCAGATTCACATCATAGCAATTTTTGGCTTTGTATAAACCTCATTCAAACAGATCTTTGCAAAGAGTCTAAAATAATATAATTAAAACAAACTTCACTTGAAATAAAATTGCACAAGGACATTTTTGTAGCTGAACAAACACATATTTAAGCAAAAACAACATAGCATATTAAATTGAAAGCACCCTATTAAATGTGTACTACAATGTTAACACAATAACGCTATTACTCAAACTGAGTTATCAGCCACATTTAGCATCACAATAAAAAAAGTCATTTTGGTTAACTTATAGCACCATTGCAATGACATTAAATTATTCCTATGATAAATAATGAAGCTAAACTAGAAATGGCGCGGCAGAGGCCGACGCGTATCCCCACGCCGAATGTTTGACCTAGGTGTGCCCCAGGGTTGGTAATGGGGCCATGCATAGCTGAGATTGACCGTATTGTCATAAGAGAAGTTCATCATCAATTAGAAGTGAATTGGTGTAGAAATGAAGAAGTTATAGTAAAAGGCAATTTTGGGTGGGTGTGACATATGTGGGCAGGGCGCCCCAGGGTTGGTAATGGGGCCATGCATAGTTGAGATTGACCGTATTGTCATAAGAGAGGTTCAGTATCAATTTGAAGTGAATCGGTGTAGAAATGAAGAAATTATAGTAAAAGGCAATTTTGGGTGGGTGTGGTCTATGTGGGCGGGGCGCCCCAGGGTTGGTAATGGGGCCATGCATAGTTGAGATTGACTGTATTGTCATAAGAGAAGTTCAATATCAATTTGAAGTGAATCGGTGTAGAAATGAAGAAATTATAGTAAAGGCAATTTTGGGTGGGTGTGGTCTATGTGGGCGGGGCCCCAGGGTTGGTTATGGGGCCATGCATAGTTGAGATTGACCCTAATGTCATAAGAGAAGTTCAGTATCAATTTGAAGTGAATCCGTGTAGAAATGAAAAAATTATAGTAAATGGAATTTTTTGGTGGGTGTGGCCTATGTGGGCGGGCGCCCCAGGGTTGGGATTGGGGCCATGCATAGTTGAGATTGACCCTAATGTCATAACAAAAGTTCAGTATCAATTTGAAGTGAATCCGTGTAGAAATGAAAAAATTATAGTAAATGGAAATTTTTGGTGGGTGTGGCCTATGTGGGCGGGGCGCCCCAGGGTTGGGAATGGGGCCATGCATGGTTGAGATTGACCGTATTGTCATAGGTGAGGTCCAGTATCAATTTGAAGTGAATCGGTGTAGAAATAAAGAAGTAAATGTAAAATAACCTAAAAAAATGAGTGATAATTTCTGACGCGGCCCCACCCCAACCCCTATAACTTTTGACCCAGGGGTCAGATCAAAATTCCAAATAGTGCAGGGTCGCACATATGCTCATAGCTACCATGTGTGTAAATTTCAAGGTTCTAGTGCTTTTAGTGTAGGAGGAGATAGTGGCCAGGACGGACGGACAGACGGACGGACGGACGGACGGACGGCGGAGATCACCACAATATCCCCACCTTTTTTTCAAAAAGCGTGGGGATAATGAGTACAAGACTAGACTTACTATAGATGTAATTGCGCTCTGGGAAACAAGGCTTTATGCATGTTCGTACAGTATTGTCCCAGTGAGGCCACATGCTTATCAGGAATGAAACATTCCGCCTAGCCTGAATTTCGTTTAGATCAGAATCTTATCAGGAATGAAACATTCCGCCTAGCCTGAATTTCGTTTAGATCAGAATCTTATCAGGAATGAAACATTCCGCCTAGCCTGGATTTCGTTTAGATCAGAATCTTATCAGGAATGAAACATTCCGCCTAGCCTGGATTTCGTTTAGATCAGAATCTTATCAGGAATGAAACATTCCGCCTAGCCTGGATTTCGTTTAGATCAGAATCTTATCAGGAATGAAACATTCCGCCTAGCCTGGATTTCGTTTAGATCAGAATTCCTTTAAATGAAAAAATCTAGATAAGCATAAAGCGTCGTCCCTGATTAGCCTGTGCACACTGCCTAAGCCATTCTGGGACGACACTACACAAATGCATTAAGCCTGGTTTTCCCATAGCCCGCCTCATATATTTGTTATATTATAACTAACCATGTAAAACTTTGATATTTACTTACTTCTACCAATAAGTGTTTAGAAAAATGTCTAATAATTACCTTTATTAATTATACATTGATTAAATAGCTATTATAAATATGTGTTTCTTTTTATATGAAAAGTTAATAAGGCAAACCCTTTCATGATTGAAATGTAGAATACATAATATAGAAGCTATGTTTGAGTCTCTAATGACCGGTACAATAAACAGAGAATAGATCTGACTACAATATCAGTAAAGGTGGGTTATAAATATCAAATATAGTATAAATAAGAGCATAATTAAACAAGAAAGCATATAATGTTGTCTTAATCCAGCTGTAGTTCAGTGAAAAACCATCCTTAAGTCCAAATATCTTGCTAGGTAACAAAACCACATCAATACCACACAAGTCTTTGAAATCAATATTTATATACTTGAAAATTGGTTTGTACTGATCCAACTAACTTATGTCTGTTGTAAATTTTTAGAATAAATTAAATGCTATCATAAGAACAAATTTAGTATGGAATATTTAGTGATCCAAAAATGACTATTGAATAGTGAATTGCATGTATCACCATAGCATCCAAAGAGGTCAAGTTACCATAGCAACGTATGATATTATTATGCTAGGCTCAGAATGCTCTTTCACACATGAAAACTTACACCAAGGAATGAAGGTTTTGAAAACTTAGAGTTTTTCCGTGTAAGAACTGGTGTAGTCTGGGATTGCGTGAAGTTTCGTAGCGTGGTGGCCCCCTGTTGCAACGAAAATCAACAAAAAAGAACATGCAGTAGCCATGGCAACCAAACATAAAACAAGAATTAGAAATGAATGTCATGCTGAAAACTTGCACAGCAACATAAGCAGATAAAATCATTTGAAAAACAAACAGTAAAAACTCAAAACACACAAATAATGGGATTATCGGTAGCAAGTTCTAACATGTGACCAGCATTCTGTACATTCAATGTGATAGTGCAGGGTCCACTCAAGACAAAGCTGTGCTTTTACACTTTACAGCTATACAACTTTAAAGACAGCAGAGAAAGCAATTGGATTTGGTGCAAGCAATAGAATAATTCTAAAATAAAACAATTAATCTCAATCATAAAGCGTAGTGGAACATGATAAAATGACGTATTATACTTGATGTAAATACGACAAAGCATGGCCCAATGTAGAATCAAGTTATACAATGTAGATTCAAGTTATATGTCACTTATGTCACAATAATGTGGAATTGTGATGTGGTATATATATATATATATATATATATATATATATATATATATATATATATATATATATATATATATATAGATTATTGAATCGGGATATTAGAAGTACATTGGATGCAGGAGAATATTTGATTTTATTGTTATTTATTATCATACACATATCAGTTGCAATCTCACTTACTGGGATTGTAAAGTCTTGATACACCAACACTGTATGAACTGGTCAAATAGTTTTTAGTCAAGTTCATCATAAACCATTAACCAGCAGGGGGGGGGGGGAGTTGTAATAGTTTAAAAGGAGGAAAAAAAATTAAGCAAACTTTTTTTTAAGTTTTACATTTAACCAGTATGAAGCGAGGATTTCAGATTGCATTTAAACCTTTACCACTTAAAGATACATATTTTGACACATTTGTAGTTCTTTAGAAATTTATATTTAATTTAAGACCTTTCTTACTAGATACAAGTTTTTAAGGCTTCAATTCAAACATTTCGATACTCCCAGACTGCTCTGGTTTAATGCTGTTTGCCATTTTCCCTATGCTTCTGAGTGGGAAAGGGTTATAGCCAGACTACCACAAATGCTTGTATTCCATACCGAAGACCATACTGTAAAGGGTGTAACAAAATAACATAGCGAAAAAAATGAGTATGCAATAGAAAAAAGTATCGCTAAAATTTCGGCTAATGCACACCTTGTTCAAGACTTCGGCGTCTTTTTCTCCATGCTCTCTGTACGTGAGATGCTTAATGTCGTGTGAATGCTGCAGAGCTTGACTGAGCCAATACTGCATGGGTGATTTTATCTTCGGCGCAACGGATTTATAGAAAAAGTTCCGTCCACAACGCTTCAGCTTCAGAAGTTTCTGAGTAGGGCTGAACGTCTTGTCCTTATGTTTGGGCTACATTACACACATTTTGTTTCCAAATCTTACCTTGTTAATCAATAATGTTATTAGCCAGTTGATATATTTTAAATTTCAAGCTATTAACATTGAAAGAGTTCTCAGAGCAGTACACAATTTAAATGAGTTGATTATAATTTTTTATGCAAGAATTAGTATTGGAACACTAAGTTTAAGGTTTTAAAAAGTTTTACATAAACAAGCATATAATTATAGTCTCCAAAGATAAACTTTACAATGATTTAAAAGAATGTTAACCTGCATTGTCCACCACCATGTATCTGGGACCCAGGGTATATCATGTTTACATACCAGAACCAATTGTCAACTTTAACACATTTTTCAAAACAGCTCACCAATAAAAATCATTTGTAGCTAAAAGTGGTCATTAATTAGTTATACTTGTGTTAATATTTGTTAATGCGGTCTGTTATTGGAGCAAAAATTAAACTAAGTCATAAAATCACCATTTTCAACTATGAACATAAATGTATTATTGCTGCTAGTCCAAAAGATACTGCATTACCAAGAGGGGCTTTTACATATTTGCATATGTACTCGTAAGTATAAATAAACCTTCAACCTTTTCTTCAAACATCTTGTACTGCGCGTAGCACTTGCTGCCCTTATTTTATAAAGCTTACAGTAGCTTTTTGTGACTGAATATAACTGAGTAAGCAGTTAATAATTCTCCATTTACCAATATGACTTTTAATGCCATTACAGCATTTGAAACATGTGACTACACCATACACCAAGACATTTATTCTTCTAATGTACAGCAAGTAAAATGTTGGTTCTGCTATTGCCTAAAATATGTTTTAGAGATTTATTACACCCTTTTCAATACAATCCTCAAATGGTTGCTTACAAAATTAGGACAATGAAGGCTTGTTTGTGTAGTAATATCAAAGCTTTGCTAAAACAATTCTTATATATAAATGTCCTTAAAATAAAGCCCTTCAATACAATGTCCTTAAATCATTTCCAAGAAATACTGGTGCTTATTTACTGTAGATATAGAACCAAATTTAAGCGCTTAAAAGGAGCTTTCTAAACATTGTAAAAAGAATTCTGTTTCTATGTGCATTGGTTAAACATTAAACGCTAGGCACCTCTAAAATGTCTGTGCATGAAGGGGTAAAACTGGGAGGAAGTCCAAAATGACCAACAAAGCGGACACAAAATGCAGCAAAGAAATGCCAAAGAGACTATTCAAACTTACGCTAAAGGAGTTGGACTTCTGGACAGCATTAGACTGTTTCTTACTACTTTTACGTGGAGACAAGGGGGTCGAGTGTGGATAATTATCGACATCAGCCTAGAAACAAAATGACACATGCTTCATGCAAAAACAAACATAAAAGTGGCAACTTAAATATAGTAGAGGATTACAAGGCAGACATTACTGGACAGGTATTTTTTTCCTAATCAAGGTCTAACTTTATAAAGATTCCTGAGCTGATCTTATGTTGAATGCCTTCAAATGAGTGAAGGAGCTTAAACAAATATATTCAGTCTTTTCTTTATATTGTTTAATCAGCTTAATCATTAACCCTCTTGCCCATCCAAGCACAAACTTGAAGACCTTACATGAACATATAGATTACCCTTTGGCCTTACATGTACATACAGATTAACCTTTGGCCTTACATGTACTAACAGATTAACCTTTGGCCTTACATGTGAATACAGATTTACCTTTGGCCTTACATGTACATACAGATAAACCTTTGGCCTTACATGTACATACAGGTTAACCTTTGGCCTTACATGTACAAACAGATTAACCTTTGGCCTTACATGTACATACAGATTAACCTTTGGCCTTACATGTACATACAGATTAACCTTTGGCCTTACATGTGCATTCAGATTTTCATTTGGCCTTACATGTGCATACAGATTAACCTTTGGCCTTACATGTACATACAGATTAACCTTTGGCCTTACATGTACATACAGATTAACCTTTGGCTTTACATGTGCATACAGATTTACATTTGGCCTTACATGTACATACAGATTTACCTTTGGCCTTACATGTACATACAGATTAACCTTTGGCCTTACATGTACATACATACAGATTTACCTTTGGCCTTACATGTACATACATACAGATTAACCTTTGGCCTTACATGTACATACATACAGATTTACCTTTGGCCTTACATGTACATACAGATTAACCTTTGGCCTTACATGTACATACATACAGATTAACCTTTGGCCTTACATGTACATACAGATTAACCTTTGGCCTTACATGTGCATACAGATTAACCTTTGGCCTTGCATGTACATACAGATTTACCTTTGGCCTTACATGTACATACAGATTAACCTTTGGCCTTGCATGTACATTCAGATTTTCATTTGGCCTTACATGTGCATACAGATTAACCTTTGGCCTTACATGTACATACATATTAAACTTTGGCCTTACATGTACATACAGATTAACCTTTGGCCTTGCATGTCCATACAGATTTACCTTTGGCCTTACATGTACATACAGATTAACCTTTGGCCTTACATGTGCATACAGATTTTCATTTGGCCTTACATGTACATACAGATTAACCTTTGGCCTTACATGTACATACATATTAAACTTTGGCCTTACATGTACATACATATTAACCTTTGGCCTTACATGTACATACAGATTAACCTTTGGCCTTACATGTACATCGAAATTATCCTTTGGCATTACATGTACATACATATTAACTTTTGGCCTTACATGAATCAATATATTTACTGTCAAATTACTGACTGACATGTAGTCTAACTGATTATACACGCACAAAATAGTTCCAAGATTTAAAACACATCTTCATAATGTCTGCCTTGTTCAAAAGATTGTTTGAAAGTAGAGGGACAGTTAATATGTAAATAAATATACAACATACATTACATATTTATAAATATTATATAAAGTAATTCAAGCAAATTATATATACATATATATAGAACAAATTAAATAACAAAAGAATAAATTGGGTTTACAAAATATATAAAAATTCATTTGCTAAAACCAAAAAGCTTCTAAAACAATATGTTGTATTTGGTAAAAATGATTACTATATAAATTATTACCAACACAATTTAACATGAATGCTTTTCATGGACAGTGTTTTATTTCACTATTTTGGGTAGTGGCCAGGTCCAATTGGATTGGGAAAAATCGCAGCATTTTGACTAAAATTGGGAGATTAGTGTTGATGCTATTTTGCTAACAAATGTTTCAAAATTGAGATCAATGTTTTTTTAATGTTATAGTTATATAGATTCAACAAATAGAGCTGGATGTTAACTAAATGTTGAGATTAAAAAAAAAAAAAAATCAGGGGAATTGGAAATTTTAAGTTCCCATTTGGGATTTTTGTTTTTCATTAGGAATGGGGCCAAATACTGGCCCTGAATTTAAACGAAACAAGAGCTGTCACCATAGGATGACTTATGCCCCCTATAAACGCTTGATAGAAGTTATGAGCTCTTTTCGAAACCTAAACGCATATTTCGAAACCTAAACACGGACCCTTAGTTCAAGGTCAAGGTCACAGGGGTCAAAATATTTGTGCCTATGGAAAGGCCTTGTCCATATACACATGCATACCAAATATGAAGGTTATATCTCAAGGGACATAGAAGTAATGAGCATTTTTCGAAACCTAAACGCAGATTTCGAAACCTAAACGCGGACCCTAACTTCAACATCAAGGTCACAGGGGTCAAAATGTGTGTGCGCATGGAAAGGCCTTGTCCATATACACATGCATACCAAATATGAAGGTTATATCTCAAGGGACATAGAAGTAATGAGCATTTTTCGATACCTAAACGCAGATTTCGAAACCTAAACGCGGACCCTTAGTTCAACGTCAAGGTCACTGGGGTCAAAATTTTTGTGCGTATGGAAAGGCCTTGTCCATATACACATGCATACCAAATATGAAGTTTACATCTCAAGGGACATAGAAGTTATGAGCATTTTTCGAAACATAAACACAAAGTGTGACGGAAAGACGGACAGACAGACAGACGGACGGTCCGATCACTATATTCCCTCCTACTGGGGGCATAAAAAATCACTGATGGATATTCCAATATGAAATGTTTTACAAACAAAATAATTCATATGTTTTTGCAAGAAAACAGACTAATGAACTAATTGCTCATGAAATATTACAGACAAACAACACAACATAAATGTATATGTGTATATGAGTCAAACACAAGTAAGGATAAAAAAAATGTTCATACAAGGATACGGATACTTGCGCATTTGATTCCAGTATATACAGAAGGGATGAAATAACTACTTAAATAGATAAACAAAGTATTGTCCTTGACTGGCGTATGTAATATTTCAGGCTTAAAAAAATGCTTCTCTTTAAATATGATATATAACACCCAATAAACTTTAAACACTTTAAAGGGGCCTTTTCACAGATTTTGGCATTTTTTAACTTATTCATTAAATGCCTTAAATCGATAAATGTAAACATTGGATCGTAAAAGCTCCAGTAAAAAATCAAGAATAAAATTTAAAAAAGGAAAAGAACATAGCCCGGACCAGGTTTCGAACCAGTGACCCCTGGAGTCCTGCCAGAGTCCTGAAGTAAAAACGCTTTAGCCTACTGAGCTATTCCGCCGAGTGCACATAGATGACGTATTTTATACCTTATATAAGCAATCTTCGTAGTTTCACAAAATTTAACGACAAAAACAGAACTCTCCAAATTATTCAATCGTTTCGCGTTGCAACGCTTTATAATTTTTAGGTTTTAAAATCGTCAAAAGATGCATATAATGGCTATATTAGACCATGGTAAATGTTTAGTATTACTGTTTCCTCACAAATGTCATAACTAAAACGAAAATTTGCGAATCTGAAACAACTTTTTTCAATTTTGTCAATTAACCAAAGCGTGAAAAGATCCCTTTAAACTAAACAAACCTTTCTTACCTATTTTATCAGTAAAACTATTAAAATATTAAATCTTTAAATTTTATTTATAATTTAAATACAAGACCAAATATTAAATAATCAATATCTTAAGAGTAAGCCTACTGGAAAACCAGAAAACAGAACCAAAAGACACATATCCACGCCTATAAAAACACCACAACACGCAACAGAAGGTAAGCCCCACATGCATCCGCCACACCCACCTCATCATCCGGGGGCTGTGGTAGCTGATCCTTCTGCTTTTGTTTCTCTTTCTTCTTGTCCACCTTGTCCTTCTCTTTCGATTCTTTCTCCTTGCCAAAGTCTTTTGGGATTGGCTGCACCTAATATTATAAATCAGCTGCGCTCTAATATAACTGGCTTAATTTAAGTGCGTAAAGTGTCGTCACAGATTGGTCTTTACAGGCAATCAAGGATGTTACTTTACGCTTTATGGCATATTTCGTTTAACCCTTTGCATGCTGAGAAATTTGTCGTCTGCTAAAATGTCGTCTGCTGAATTTCTAAAATTAGCATTTCTTCTATTTTTTTTCAAAGAATACTATCAGAATAGCAACTAGTTTGGATCCTGATGAGATGCCACGTTCTGTGGCGTCTCATCTGGATCCAAACTGTTTGCAAAGGCCTTCAAAATTCGGTTCCCGAACTGAAAGGGTTAAAGGAATTTTGTTCTCATCAAAAACTCAGTTTGGTCAGAAAGTGTGGTCCCTGATTAGCCTATTCATACTGCAAGATGACCCACATGCATAAAGCCCTGTTTTTCTAGAGCAGGTCTCAAATGAAAAACAATATTAACATTATGCTGCATATAAGTCGTTTTCAGCTGTTTACAAATGAACTTAAATTTACATGATATTACAATAATTTGAAACAGCATCATTTGTAATAAGACTTACCTTAAATTAATAAAACATGCTTCAACTGGAGAACTATTTTTTAGTATCTCAAGTAAAACAGGGTAAGAAACATTTTAACCACAGTTAACCACACCAGTTGTCTCATAATGTTTTTTTACCCAAGTTTTCTTTAAACATCTAGCATTCAACCATACACTTAAGGATCCATATGCAAGTCGGCCTCAGCTAATTTCCATCCTCATTCTAACAACTAACCTTCTAAAAAGCTTGACTTAACAATCGTTAAGATTCAAAGATTTGCTTGGTTATAACATAGACATTTTTGACCAAACAAGTTTAAGTTTCAAAGTCAGATACATATGAAATCAATTTCAGTTTGATTCTATGGCAGAGTGAGTGTTTTGTAGAGAGACTATTTGACTGCTATCAACAGTGAAGAAGCTTATGACTAAATTGTAACTAAAGAAATTATTTGAGTCCCCTACTTACTTGTGCTACATTTGGGTCGACCCTAGTAACCAAGGTACCACTGCTGGATGTGGACTGGCTACTGTTGCTATGTGTGTCGTATGGCTTGGAGGTTTGGGTGACGTAGAAGGGACGCTGGGAGTGGTTGGGGGTACTTGGCACGTTGGGGAGGGCGGAAGGCATGCTGGGGTATCGAAACTGCACTATTCGAGAACATGCTGAAACAGGAAAGATATCCCATATTTTATGTTATATCATCATAGTTTTAAGTATTCCCTAACCAATTTTACTATAAAACTAAAGCTAATAATTATACTTTTATAACGTTTTTTGTATTAAAAACACAAAACCTTGAAAAACTAAATAATTCAGTCAAAAGCTTTCACCAAATTTGACAGAATAGTCATGAATCAAATGCACCATATGTACACTATGCATTTCAAAATTATAATTGCAAGTTTCAACAAGAAACCGTCGGAGACAGGCGATGCTCCCCAAAGGATTTTTTGGTCACAATATTGCACTATATATTCATATAAAAGGAAACATCTTGAGGGGCATAACTTTGGACTAAATAATACGAAGGATGGTTAAGCAACTTAAAATTTCAAAGGGCCATTACTCTCTAAATAAATCATCTAACCAAAACCCACAAATAACATGCGCATCTCCTAAAGGTAGTTAAGCTTCCCATAAAGCTTCATTGAATTCCAGTCAGTAGTTGGGGAAAATTAGCCAAGACAAGAATTGCACTATATGTACAGTTTATAGACACTTTCAAAGGGCCATAACTCTGTGAAAAATCATCCAACCATAACCGACTGATAATATGCACATCTCCTGTTGGCATGAAGCTTCCCATAAAGTTTCATTGAATTACCGTAATAAGTTGCTGAGAAATAGCTCGGACAAGAATTGCACTATATGTACAATGGAAATTTTCAAAGGGCCATAACTCTGTGAAAAATCATCCGACGAGAACCGGCTGATAATATGCACATCTCCTCTTGGTAGTGAAGCTTCCCATACAGTTTCATTGAATTCCGGTCATTAGTTGCTGAGAAATAGCCCGGACAAGAATTGCACTATATGTACAATGGAAAATTTCAAAGGGCCATAACTCTGTGACAAATCATCCGACCAGAACCTGCTGATAATATGCACATCTCCTCTTGGTAGTATGCTTCCCATAAAGTTTAATTGAATTCCGGTCATTAGTTGCTGAGAAATAGCCCGGACAAGAATTGCACTATATGAACAATGGAAAATTTCAAAGGGCCATAACTCTGTGAAAAATCATCCGACCAGAACCTGCTGATAACATGCACATCTCCTCTTGGTAGCAGGGTTCCCGCTGTCGATCGCCATTGGCGCCAATTGCGACAAAATAAAAAATCTGGCGACAAAATTTCGTAAATGGCGATTTTAAAAAAATCGGCATTTTTCTGCGTTCATATTTTCTTAAAATGACAAAAGACGCTGTGTTTACCAGCCGCTTTACGGCAGTCGTAATACTATAGATTTCCATGGTGTAATCGATACAGCTGTAATCAATGGAGCGTGGTGCTGACTGCCGACTACCGCAAAGTGGAATGTTATGGTGATAATTGCGATTATCTGGGGTGTTGTTGCAAGTTATCTTAATTGGTCGGCAGTTTTATTGCTTCAGAGATAAGGCAATATTGAAATATACCGATTTTGCGCTTAAATGTGAAGTGTTTGTCACAGTGTTCGACGCAGATTCAAGACCGTTAAATTGATAACAATGACAATCAAAAAGGTAAGTATCGATTGTTTTTAGAAAAATCGGTGTAATTATAGAAAATAGTAAAACATTTTACATCTATTGGTTCTATTTAAACGGTGACATATTGCTGTTTCACTCGTCAAAATGGCAAGTTCAGAGTGTAAATCGACTTTTAGAAAGTGAACATTAGATGCTGCTTATTTTGAGACTCATTCAAAATGCAAACGTTCCCACCGCTATTATTCACCAGCTAACAAACAAAAACCAAACAAAGACAGTTGTTTATCAGAATTTCATTTCCTTCAATATGATTTCCAACACACAATCTATGCTGTGTGAACTCTTTATATCCTCAACACTTATCAATTCATTCACTACCGGATGTACCTTAAAAAAAAAGGTTAACATAGTTCAGCACATGGAAATCAATTTGACATTTGATATACACAAATGCTTATTTTATTTGACTGTTGTGTTAAGGGCTCTATGTAGTAGATCATATGCTAGCACACATTTATATTATTAATATACTTCACATTCATTGATTATTATTAGTATTATATTAATATTGTATTTCCCTTTTTGTATTTTCAGAATACCATAAAGCTTCTGAAGCACCAAAACTGTGGCAACATATTCAGGCTGCTAAGAAGGTGTCAATCAACAAGAGTTACAACTGATTGAATGTGCCTTTATTTAATTAACAATGTTAAATGTGTTGTTATTATTAATACTTCTGTTATTAAATCAATTCCTTTAACATACTGTAAATGCTCAGTTTTTGTTTGTATTATAATAACATGATCTTCATTGCCCAAATGTAGCCCCAGTGTGGCGACAACTTTTTAAATTTGGCGAAAGTAAGTGGCGACAACTTTTGAAAGCCCAGAGGGAACCCTGTGGTAGTGAAGCTTCCCATAAAGTTTCATTGAATTTCGGTCATTAGTTGCTGAGAAATAGCCCGGACAAGAATTGCACTATATGTACAGTTAATGGAAAAGTTCAAAGGGCCATAACTCTGTGAAAAATCATCCGACCAGAACCTGCTGTATGCACATCTCCTCTTGGTAGTGAAGCTTCCCATAAAGTTTCATTGAATTTCGGTCATTAGTTGCTGAGAAATAGCCCAGACAAAAATTTTGCACGGATGGACGGACACACGGACAGACGATGCGGCAACTATATGCTCCCCCCCAAAATTTTTAGGGGGGGGGGCATTAAAAGTTTGCAGTGCTGTAATCATAACAAGAGATGTGTTTGTCAGAAACACAATGCCCCCTACTGCGCCGCTTTGATTTATTATGTAAAAAAAAAATATTAAAAGATATTACTTCCCTTGTGAAAATGATCTGTACCTGCCAAATGATAAATAGAAATTATCTCCCTTTAAAGTTTGTTACTTCCCTTGGATTTGATTTTTTGACCTTGAAGGATGACATTGACCTTAACCTTTCACCACTCAAAATGTGCAACTCCATCAGATACACATGCATGCCAAATATCAAGTTGCTATGTTCAATATTGCAAAAGTAATGGGCATATTTAAAGTTTTCGGACAGACAAACAGACGCCCTATATTTGACTTTTGACCTTGAATGATGACCATGACCTTTTACCACTCAAAATGTGCAGCTCCATGAGATACACACGCATGCTAAAAATCAAGTTGCTACTTTCAATATTGCAAAATTATGGCCAATGTTAATGTTTTTGGATGGACACACAGACTGACCGACTGACAGACAGTTTGACTGCTTTATGCCATCCTACCGGGGGCATAAAAATTGAAAATTGTAATATGTGGTTCACCAGTTGTTCTTTATTTTAACACACAATAAAAATTTTAGAGAACAATAAACTACCTTACATTTTTTGTTTACTCACCATCTTGAAAGACTCTTTCTACATTAAGGCCGTAAGTTGCACACGTTTCGTAGTATGAACAGCGCTTCAAATCATTGGCTAGCTTTCTGGCTCGGGCTTCGTCTATCACACGGGGGTTGCTCTCACTAATGGCATCTGAAATAAAGCAAGAAAGAATGTACATTTTAGTTGACAGACTTCGCTGCAATTGCTACCTTTAATAACAGTAACAACAAATGAAACAATATGCATTCTCAGGCAACATGGGCAGCAAATGTGTTTATTGCTTTATTTATTGAAGGTTTATCACATTGAAAAGTTTGGCAAACCCAGCTTCAAATCTGGCCTAACGAAGGAAAACCTATTTAAATATATCAATTTGTTATGAACTATGATTTTCTTTATTGACAGTTAGCCATACAAATTTCATTTAATTGCAAATCATGCATTACTGCAGATAAGCAATCGTCAAAAGCAACAATGAAACTCGCATAGATCAGAAGACTAACTCTTTACCTTCTCAACCTTCAAAAGTTAAGCTTAACCCATTTATGCCTAGTGGACTCTCCCATCCTTCTAAATTGGATCAATTTATTTCCAAAATTAGTGATGTCTGGTATCTTTATTTCTATATTTAGAATATTTCTTACAGAAATTCCTTTAAGCAAACAGCCCAGACCCTGATGAGACACTGCATCATGCGGAGTCTCATCTGGTTCTTCCCTGTTTGCCAAGGCCTTTTTTCTAGACACTAGGCATAAATGGCTTAAATATGCAATCCGCATGTTGCCACAAATAGAAAACAAAAAACAACAGAAGCAGTCCAAATTATTTAATTGTTTTGCCTTTATAACCCTTTATAATTTTCTTAAGTTTCTCATTAACAAACATTGTTTTGTTTTTTATTTATCTACCTCTTGGCTGTTATTTTGCTCTATTATTATATTAAATACTTTCAAAAATGAAGAAAACTGGCAATTTTCTGTGTGAACAAGTCCCTTTACATGTTCCAATCAAAGAAAAATATCCTTTGGTGTCCACGAATTAAGTAAATGTCCTTAATTTGCTTAACCAACAGATTCCCAAGCCAATACACTTTTACAAAGAATTCCACATCAGTTTAAGCAGCACAACAAGTTTACATGTTTTCACTAAATTACAGAGAAACAACAAGTGTAATTCTGGGTCGGGCATTAAGAACAGGAACAGTTTAACATTCACTCTTTGGGTAACTGTTTTTATCATCTAGGGGTCTGCGTGTATCTACCCATCTCTATGGGGCCCCTTGAATATTTACACAAATAGCTAACTACCAAAACCCTCATTGGGTATGCATTGCCTAAAACCTCTCGTGAAGTCAAGGGGTTTCAATGATATTTGGTGGAAATTGTTTTATCTCTTTATCCCTTTACCACTTAGATAGGTAATTTCCTACATTTGTAGTCCTTTAGAAAGTTATATTTAATTAAAAACCTTTCTTACTAGATTAAAGTTTTTAAGGCTTCATTTCCAAACCTTAAATACTGATGAGCAGCAAACAGCATAAAACCTGAACAGACTGCGAGTTACTCACAGGCTGTACTGGTTTTATGCTGTTTGCACATAGCCATTTTCACTTTGCCTCTGAGTGGGAAAGGGTTAAAGAAACAGGGGCATTGGGTTCCATTTTTTTATGCTCCAAAGAGACACACTGCTTGAAATAAAAAAAGCCAAGAATAAATATATGACGCTTTGAAAATACACAACAAATTGCATCGAAAACATTCCAATTCAAGACATATATATATATTCAACAAACTGTTGCATAAGTGAACATAAATTTAATTATGCTATATTTTATAAGCAAACTTGCCAAGATACCAGAGTTAAAACAGCAGCCCTAAGATCACCTCACATCCAGCTATTGTGATATTGTTATCATCCACACTTCCTGCCACTCCTATTAATGCCCACTTACCCATCAATCATCAATTTAATCCTTGGTGTCCATCAGTTCTCTATACATTAATACTTAAAGAGATTTGCAGTGCAATGATGCAATGAGTTCTGTTTCATTGGCTAGTTGAGCAGCCTATGCTTCCATGTATTGGCTTTCATTGATGTTTTGTTCAACAGTATAATCCCTTTTTAATTTGATCACAAAATGGTCTGCACATATAGTATGCTTTGTAGATATCATATGCAAAGCAATAACAAGATTGCCACATTTACTTCTTGAATAACAGCAAAACTTACACAATCCCTCAATATGAGCACAAGAAGATCACAACAAAATATTTTAATAGATTTAATCCATATAACCAATTAAGAAAACTACTTCATAGAAATGTCTCTACATTAGAACCTTCTGATCGTAACTTATTTTAACCCTTTCAGTGCGGGAACTGAATTTTAAAGACCTTTGCAAACAGTTTGGATCCAGATGAGACGCCACAGAACGTGGCGTCTCATCAGGATCCAAACTGTTTGCTATTCTGATAGTATTCTTTGAAAAAAATCGAAGAAAATGCTAATTTTAGAATTTCAGCAGACGACAATTTAGCAGACGACAAATTTCCCAGCATGCAAAGGGTTAAGAATAGGCCTCTTACCAAAAGCCACTTCTAAAGCCAGATCAACTATCACATGCCCAATGTATATCCCTTTAATCCTGTGTCTGCCTCAGGCTGTCCTGCAAACTCAAACCCACTGGAACACAGACACTGATATAAAGTGGAACTTGCAAGCCCAGTATCAGATTTCTTTTATAACTTTGACCCATACAGCAGGGTTTTTCCGTGTAGTTGATTAACGTCACTTTTGACCTTAGGTGACCTTAAGGTTACATTCATAAAAATGCCCGCGGCTACCCACGAATGAATACACTTCATTTAGCCCATTGGCTGATTTGAGAATACCACCAGAACATGGGGAACATGGCAGCGTCTTTCTAACACTGTTTTAATGCGTGTTCAGCATGAAACAATTTTATCTCTTATGAAAAGGCATGATAGATAGAACAGTTTTACACTCAACTCTTCACATCAATACAATTTGTGCGTAGATTCTACACCTTGGTAAGTTCGCGGTTAGTGTGTGTGAATGTCAGAGTTTATATAAAGGTCATCGCTGGGTCTTCACGAATGCCTTATGTTCTGACTGGAGTTCGCGGCCAGTAAAATAATCGTAATATAATAAAGACACTAGCGTGAAGTATGTGAACTGCAATTTTCTTTAGACCAGAAAGATGTTAAATGAAGATATCCAGCGATATAATTATGGTATGTCAACCTACGTCAGTTCGCGGTTAGTGTGTGTGAATGTCAGAGTTTATATACAGGTCATTGCTGGGTCTGCACGAGTGCCTTATGTTCTGACTGGAGTTAACGGCCAGTAAAATAATCATTAAATGATAAAGACGCTATAGCGTGAACTATGTGAACTGCAATTTTCTTTAGACCAGAAAGATGTTAAATGAAGATATCCAGTGATATAATTATGGTATGTCAATAATAGATTCTTAATGTGTTTTCAACAATACTATTATAAATATTATTTTTAATTTATTTAACAAGAATTATTCCACCATATTGACTATGTATTAAGCATGAGCGCAATGATTCTCGATACGGTCAATTATCGAATCAAATATCAATGCCCAACAAACCACTAAAACAGGTTTGTTCGAAGAACGCGCGTATAAATATTTAAAATATGTATGGATACTTCGCGTGTGGCCGGTTGGCTCATATGTTTTAATTTCACTTCCATTATTTTTTTGGTTTTCTGTTTTGTATCTATAGGTTTATGACCAGCAATATGTAATAATGTAAAATAAGCCGCAAAAACTCCGCATAACATCCCGTACTGTGTCTTATGCAGCTAAGAACTGCACAGAAAGACATTCGCTATCCTTGATCTCATTCATTGAACTCTTTACCTTTCATAAACTCCAACCACAATCAACGCTGTATATCTTTTTAAAAGATATTTCATGTTTATCTTATTTTTGGGGAAAAGCCTGGCCTTTTTTGAGGGGAAAAATAATCACGCGAAATGCTGGATTTTGGGGGAAAAAATCACGCGAAATGCTGGATTTTGGGGAAAATAAGGAAAGTCTTAAATAATCAATTTAACATATTTTGCTGTTTTTAAAACAAATTCAAGGCAACAGATAATTTAATTATGCAATATGTTATATTTTCTACACAGTAACACTGGATCAGGTTAACTTATGTATTTGAAGTTTAAAAAAAAAATTGGTGGGGGGGGGGGATGAAGTCTGGGGGAAAATTTACTTGCTGAGGGGAGAAAAATCTAAAGGGGAAAGGGCCGTTTTTCGGCGGGTCCCAAAGAAGGAAAATAAGCCCTGTACAGTGATGAGTGGTATTTTGTAAAACATGCATACAATCTCTGGTGCTGTTTAAAACATATATATTTGCAACAACACATACTGTCAATTCAATTACTGGTCATATAAACATAAAATTTATGCAAGCCTATTTATAATTATCTATCCCCCCCTATCTGCAAAAAGGTCACTGAACATAATAACCTTTTTCAGCACACAGTGGGCATTAATGATTGGCAGATAGAGATAGTGAGTTTTTAATGAGAATACTTAAGGGAGAGAATGCTTAACCCATTTATGCCCAGTGGACTCTCCCACCCTTCTAAATTGGATCAATTTATTTCCAATATTAGAGGTGTCAAGTATATTTATTTCTTTATTTAGAATATTTCATAAAGAAATTCATTTAAGCAAACAGCGCAGACCCAGATAAGACGCCGCATTATGCATTATGTCTACCATGTTTGCAATGTCCTTTTTTCAGGACGCTAGGCATAAATGGGTTAAGGGACACTGTACAAACACCAGGAAGCTGACAATATTTTCGAATATGGTTTTCCAAGGTCTGTCCACACTGATGTTTTAAGCATATACTGCAGATGTAAAGGACAGAAGTCTAGGTTGGCGCTAAGGAAAAAAAATTAGTAGCCAAATTTCAGCACTACGATGAATCCACATTACCGGTATAACCTTATTTGCTCAATGAAGGACATAATCATCATGAATCTATAGGTATCAATAATGACTGTATTAAATTATCAATGAAGTCACATTTAAATAAATAATTTGTTAATTTGTCAAATAGTTTCATGTTTTTTTATTTTTCATTTATATTTATTTTCATGCACTGGCATAAACGGTATACACTGTTAGAACTTTCAGATATGCCCCGGTCTTTGATTGGGTGGGTCTTGCGTAACTCCTATGCGTCCCCCCCCCCCCCCCCCCTTCTCCCAATAATTTTTGCCGTAGTCTGGTGCTTCTTGATTCTTGAAAAATACATTTACTGCAATGTGTTCTTGAATTAACATATTTTTCCATAGTTGCAATATAAAATTTATTCAAACGTACCGGTAAATTTGTAAGTCTTAAATACTGCATGTACTGAGCGGCTAGGCTATATTTAGTTACACATCGTCTGTTTTTAAAAAAGCATGCTTTGCATGCGTAGAACTTAGCATTGCCGACGACAGCAATAATTTCGCGCTCTTTCTTATAACACGGGTTCTTCGTGGCATACCGGTATTAATGCATAGTGAATAGTTATTATCACGTGGCTGTAGAAAAACGGTGTAAATCAGTTCTACAAATAGACATGATAAAATATACATGCACTGGATTTAATTTGTTACCGCATCAAATTATTAACGGGTTTTGTTTTTCACAACTTACTCGCCGTAAGTAAATTTACACTGCTCACCAATTGCAATTAACTTCTCATAATTAATTATTGTTTACAGTACGGCAAATAGGTGTGATGATGATGCCCGAAACCGCCTTTAATGTACTGCTTTATTTACCGGCTTTATATCACGTATTAATGCTACAACTGTGATTGTTAATAAACCTGCGATAAACGCTTACTCTGTGACCGACGTCAATCAAAAATAATAATAGCTATATAACTCCGCCTCCATAAACATTCTCGTAACCGATTGGACGTTAAATATCACAGTTTGGTGACTGGAAAGTTACCCGAAAATTTCCCGTGATGCATCTGTCAGCATACATGACTGTGTTATGTGGCTTGAATATACGATAAGGGCATCCGGTTATCTCTTATCAGTGGACTATCTATTACCACCTGGAACATTTATGGCGATTACATGTGGAAATCAGTACCGAGTTCTCTTTAAAATTAGGGAATATTATATACTTATACAGAAATATCAGGGGTTTTTGCAATCGCCATTTTCATTCACATTTTAAACTTTAATCGCCAGCTCAAAGATTCAATCGCCTTTGGCGATTTTGGCGATCGGAAACGCTAACATAGGAAGTGAAACAGATCCCTTAAACAAACATGTCAATGACTTGACCCTTGTTTCATTTATGTTCCAATCAAAATGTAGGTAAGTTATCCACATTATTTAATTAATTTTCAAAACATAACATAATAATACAATTATTTCCAAAACCGAATCTTTCCAATAAACGGCGGATGAAACACAATCAGCAGTAAAATTATTTCTCGAACTTCTACTAAGATAATATATTTGAACAAAGAAAAATACCATTAATGACCAGAATTCACTTGTAAACATTCCTCAAGTAACCAATTAACCAACACTAATTGATTAGGTACCTGCACTGCAATGGTATGCTAACATTTCTCAAAAACATGACACAGTAAATTGTGTAAATAACACTCCAGAATTCACGTCCATTAAATATAATGATAATGAAGCAAGCTTGCGGGGACTTCAACAGTGAAGGACAGCAGTCAAAAGAATGATGCATGCAAACAAAAAGATTATGAGTCATGGACAACATATACAATGCAACAGGTTTAAAACTCTCTTGTATCACAAACTACCTATTTGCCATGAGACTTGAACAAAAAAATGGAACAACTTTGGCAACGCCATAAACCTGTCACAATACCTTGATGCAAAAAGCTACAACAATCCCCTAGTGCATGCCACCATTTGTGACAACTGCTTATGACATAACACAGAAACCACAGACAAATTCTTTCTATCTCAGAATTCCATGTAAAAATGTTGAAAGTTTAGTACCATGAATGTTTCAGAAAATACAATGTCAGAGCTATTTTGACTCACAGTCAACTTCAACAAGTTTAAGCTTGAATGTTATTAGAAAGATTGCAATCATTTTGGCAGTTACTACTATATGTTAATGGTAAGTTAAGTCCTTCTTTTTAACGGAGGCAACTTTAAATACAGCTTTAATGAAGGATCAAATAATATTTCTTCAGTAATGTCAGTGAAATAAAACAGATCAAATACCTAGAATAAAGAGCAATTATCCTGAATGTCCATAAAATAACTTCCACAATTTGCACCATGGATTGCGCTAGGCCCAAAGCATGTTCCACTAAAATTTCATAACACACCATGAACATTTAATCAACATTTGGAATCATAAACCTAGTCTATGAAAAAGATAACAGAGTAAATGTTTTCAAGAAATTATTAGAAGATTACTATCATCTCAAAAAATGGAACTTGCAGAGATTCATTATAAGTAGATATATCTACAATATTTATCTTTCTAACTGCAGTAAATTGACTCATGTGACAATCGTTACATCTTCTTTTTCTTTCTTTTTTAACAGCGCCACACAACATTAGAACATAAAGATATTAAATATTTTAACACAAGTGCAATTGCAACAGTTGTAACAAAGAAACACCCTTCTGTAAAACAAATGTATGGTAAGGATTGAACAAAGTCTAAAACAATATTTCCCGTTTCACAATAATTCTTGAATTGCGACCTTAACGTATGACCCACAGACTAGGTTTTAGTATCCACACGTCAGTACGCCTGTAAATACTGCAGATTTATTTAAAAGCCTTGTTTGCACAAGACTATATGTGTCGTGTTCTGAGAAAAATGGGAATAATGCATGTGCTTTTATGGTATTTTTCATTGAAATTAAGTCTCTTCTTAGCAAAAATCCAATTTAGGCGGAAAGTGTTGTCCCTGATTAGCCTGTGCAGACCGCACAGGCTACTCTGGGACGACACTTAACACACATGCATTATGTCCAGTTTTCTAAGAACGCGACTCATATAATAATAATGTTATGAGCTTTGATCTTGAGTTTAGAACTTATGCCTGATTCTTCAAGTGATACTCATCTCAATATGTAGATCACTATTGCCAAGTTAGATGTAAAACATTACACTCTCAACAAATTGTTAAGTAATAATTTCTTAATTATGACCTTTGACTTTGCATTGTACCTTGACCTTTGACCTGATTCTTGCATGCATCACTTCATCTTATTATACTTCTCATTTCAGGCAAGTTAAATATAAATTCAATTTACACTCTGTTTTAAACAGATAAATTTGACCTTTGACCACAATTGTGATTTTGACCTTGAACCTAGGGAGCTGGTTCTTGCGCACGGTGCTCTGTCTCAGCAGACTTAAAATGTATTGCAAGTTATTAGAAAATCTATTCATGCTTGAAAAAGTTATGTTCTGGACAAAAACTTCCCTCCAGTCTGCATGCCCACACGGGTGTTCCCATAAAACAGCCGTTCTTTTTGAACCAATACATAAAGAAGAGATTTTCAGCATAAATATTCAGGCAAAATGACGATAACATAATAATGTGCCTAAAAATGTTCCATTCTACCAAAAGTAACTTTTAGTATTACTTGATTACAAACTTAGCTGTTAACAATGATTATATTTAACAAAAGTAATAGCAACATTCATGATATTTGTAACACAACTTTAAAAAGGTACATTTAACTTACATTTTATGACATTTCTGTTGACAAACAAAATCCTTAAAAAATATGTTTCATCAGAAACTATGCGGCAAATGTTTCAATCACATTTGTTATTATTTGAACGCCTGGTTAACAGATAAAGCTCCCTTTGTGTACAAGAATTTAGATTAAAAAAATGAAAACATATTTCTGTAGCATAAGGCTGTAATCTGGTTTAAACTATTTTAATGATGCTTTTCCACCCTTGTGATTCATAGATTGCAGATGTTTTCAGTAAGCATCTGTACATGCATATTGAAATATAAAATGTTCTCATTTGAAATTGCATTTAGAAACTCCTGAATGAAGATATTTGAATGAAAGGAACAGGGAGATTCCGCTACATAAAAAAATGTTCAGGATTGGATAATTTATCACATATTTATTAGTATTCAAGGGAGTAGTAATACAGAGAATATAAGTTTTTTTATTTGTCCAAGAAAAACAATTGCATTTAAATCAATATCAAACATATGTTCTTGTAAAATTAAAGATTTCAGTAATTATAATGGTAACTTAGTAACATTGTATATATGAAATAATTGGGGTAAGGTTAAAGTTGTCTTTTTGAGATGTTGTTTAAGGAAATATTTCTTCCTAAATATTGAGACTTAAATCATTCATGCCACAAAATTGGTAAAACAAGACTATTGCCAAGCAATATAGCCCCCTACCGGCTCCACCATTGTCAGAAATTCCACCATTGTCAGATTTTTATTTTTTATTTTTATTTGTTGCCATGAACAAAATGAAATGACATGCATAATGTCAATATTGCCATCTATCCATGTTTCAAGTTTCAGGAAAAAATATTAAGAACTTTTAAAGTTATCGCAGGATCCAGAAAACCACCATTTTCAGAAGTATTTCTAGTCTATTTGTTGCCATAGCAACCAGAATATTTGATGTAGGAACAAAATGAAATGACGTGCATAATGTCCATATTGCCATCTATCCATGTTTCAAGTTTCATAAAAAAATATTAAGAACTTTTAATTAAAGTTATCGCAGGATCCAGAAAAGTGTGACTGACTGACAAACCGACAGACAGAGTGCAAACCATAAGTCCCCTCCGGTGAAACTCGTAGGGGACAATAAAAAAATATCTTTTGCAGCAAAGAAGGGCCAATTTTATATATAACATTGCCTTAAAGTGACTCTTGGCAAACTCAAAACTTCCTAGCAAAAGTTAATAATGTACTACATTTTTTATCTTTCAAAATAATTCATTTTTGGAAAAGCCATGTAATTGAAGAGGATATTTGAGTCAAGATTGCTTTTGAAAAGAGTTTCAAACATTGGAGAGAATCCAACTACGGTAGCTATTAATATTCTTGAAAGCCTTAAATAAACTCATGTTTTTTTTATATTTGATGTGATGAACCACTTTAACAAATATTGATTGTATCTTATTACATACTTTCATCTTCTTCTAATAATTATTATGAATATTATTACGATGTTATTCTACATTGATATGTATATGTGTTTAATAACACTACAGCAACTGTCAAGTTTATTAATACATTCTTTGTGAAGAAGTAATTCTTTGTAAAAGTCTACTCAAACTGCCATAGTGCAACGCAAATAGACTTTCAACATTGAAACACAGGCACAAACCTACAATCTTACAAGTACAAATACTATTTGTAAAAGCCAAATATACACATGCATACCAAATATGAAGGTTATATCTCAAGTGACATAGAAGTTATGAGCATTTTTCGAAACCTAAACACAGATTTCGAAACCTAAACACTGACCCTAAGTTCAAGGTCAAGGTCACAGGGGTCAAATTTTTTGTGCGAATGGAAAGGCGTTGTCCATATACACATGCATCCAAAAATATGAAGGTTACATCTCAAGGGACATAGAAGTTATGAGCATTTTTCCAAACCTAAACGCAAAGTGTGACGGAAAGACGGACGGACAGTCCGATCACTATATGCCCTCCTTGGGGGGCATAAAAACTAGTCTGTGATTTAAAACGAGGCCAATTATATGTTAAAACAAGAGCTGTCACCATAGGATGACATATGCCTTTGAAAAACGCTTTTTCGAAACCTAAATGCAGATTTTGAATCTAGTAAGAAAGGTCTTAAATTATATCTAACTTTCTGAGGGACTCCAAGTGTGTCAAAATACTGATCTAAGTGGTAAAGGGATAAATAATATCAAACATTAAAACATATATGATACAGAATCTTAATTGTTGTATCATATCTCTAGTTAATGTATGTAGCAATGTGTATAATTTCTCAGCGTGAAATGATAGCCCAAAGTCTGCAGAGCCATTCATTTTATGGGAAGCAGATTGTCTCTGATTCTTGTGGAAATCCCTGATATAAATTATAATCAGATAACCAGTCAGGGCCTGGCATTCTAGTATGTACTCTGCAAGACTCACAGTGATAATACTCCAGCTGGTATCATCATAAACCAGTGCCATCCATATGCATGTTTGGTCATCAAGCATCACTAAATTTAATGGCGATGGAATTTGCAAATTAATGTCCTATTTAAATTGTAATTACCAACATGGAAGGCAATGGTTATTCATAGCAATCTAAATCTTTATGGAAACACAGATTTAATACACCCAGTTTTAAAAAAGCTTACCCATTTTATAAGCCTATGATTGTTTAATGAAATGATACAATTGAAACGGTTTGTGATTTTGAAATTTAAAATGGGTGAGCTTTGTTATTGCTGTTTGTTATTGCTTTGTTATATTAGTGAGCTTTCCAAAAACCAGTCTATTCCAGAATAAGTCTATTACAATAGGGATGCTTTCCAACGCCAATTATTACTTTACAATACTTGTTGATTAATTACGTTTTTTTTTGCTTTTGTTTCTTAGCATTATTTTAAACAGGATACAATTATTAACATAATATTGTAAAACAAAATAGAGTGAGGATATGTCCTCTGTCAGCAAATGATATTGATATATTCACATGTAATTTAAATCATTAATCACTATATATATATATATATATATATATATATATATATATATATATATGTTTTCCTTTGCAGTTTTACAAAAAAAAAATTTGGAATTTATCACCATTTTTAAGAGACTGGTATCCCATAGAGACATTCATAACTTCCTCTCAAAAAATAATCATCATACTCTCAATAAAAAATGATCCTAATCCATAACTAGATTATCAATGCTGAAGATCACTTTATAAACACATTCAGATTGAACACTGATAAGCAAGTAATTACATACTGGGCACTTTAGCAACACCTGATAAACTGTGGGAACATATTCAGAGGAAACTTACATTAATGCCAACAATATTGCCCCATTTCGATACAAGAGTAACTAACTAGAGATAAAACTTCATATTTATGATAAATAAACTTGCTGTTAGGCACCTCAAGAGCAAGAACTCTTACCCGCCAACTATGCAATAAACTAATAAGTTAGGCACATCAAGAGCAAGAACTCTTCCCAACCAACTATGCACACTGGGCTAATTATCTCCCTTGCTAATCTGACATCTCTTTGTCAGATAACCAGCATTCCAATAATCAAAAGGTTATCTCGGAG
Organism: Dreissena polymorpha; assembly: GCF_020536995.1. Lineage (NCBI taxonomy): Eukaryota > Metazoa > Mollusca > Bivalvia > Myida > Dreissenidae > Dreissena > Dreissena polymorpha. The sequence continues at coordinate 24,567,379 of NC_068369.1, read as the reverse complement.
AGATTATAAAAGGCTAAGGCTACACTTCACTGCAGATAAACCAAGAAAACACTATTACTTGCTTGATTTAAATTTAACGACTCTATTTTATCAGCAAAAGAGCCCAATTTGTTCAGCTACTTTTATTCCAATACACTTTAACAGAAGAAATATTTACAGGAGGATGTCAAACAAACAGCCATCTATTAATTTTAGATGCACTTATAAGATTGAAAAGGCTGTACATTGTCAAGAAAGGATTTACTGATCCCCTTGTAATGTCGAGGCATGTATTTGCTATTCTGCTATAACTGCACGCAGCGAACAGACACATCTTGTAAAGAATACTCATGAATAGCAGAAATATTGATTACTTTTATGATCCATGCTTTATTACTCAACTGCTTATGCAATTTGAAATGCACTTCTAAAGCTCCTGCATTAGCCCAAACGTTTCTAGAAAGAACATTTAAGATATAAGGAATTTTATGATTATGAAACTATGATTCAAAATTTGTGTACCATCATTGAATTTTTATACCATATTAACATCAAAACAAAATTTAAGGACATGTCATTAAATATTCATGTTGATGCTTAATTAAAACAAGAAACCGTCGGAGACGGGTGATGCTTCCCAAAGTTTTTTTTTGTCACAATATTGCACTATATATTCAGATAAAAGGAAACGTCTTGAGGGCACAGTAGTTGGGGGGACAAGAATTTTTTTATAGAAAATTTCAAAGGGCCATAACTCTGTGAAAAATCATCCGACCAGAACCCGCTGATAATATGCATATCTCCTCTTGGTAGTGAAGCTTCCCATAAAGTTTCATTGAATTCCGGTCATCAGTTACTGAGAAATAGCCCAGACAAGAATTGCACTATATGTACAGTTAATGGAAAATTTCAAAAATTTCAAAGGGCCATAACACTGTAAAAAATCATCCGACCAGAACCCGCTGATAATATGCACATCTCCTCTTAATAGTGAAGCTTCCCATAAAGTTTCATTGAATTCCGCTCATTAGTTGCTGAGAAATAGCCCGGACAAAAATTGTGCACGGACACACGGACGGACAGATGAAGCGGCGACTATATGCTCCCCCCAAAATAAAATTTGGGGCAGCATAAAAACTAGCATTGCACAGGTTCACTTAAACTATATTACCCACTTATACAAACAACGACATTCCAGGCAGACATAAAAGCCCCTTGATTGAAAGAAATGCACTGAGTCTATAGATTAGGCTAATGCCACAGTGGTAATGGTATGTTTAATGTAAATATCACTTTGGTTTATCCTAAGCAGGTTAATGCCTATTTGGTTGATGCAAATGTATCTATGGCCTTGATAAATTATGTCCCTATGGCCTCGATAAATGATGTCTCTATGGCCTTGAAAAAATGATGTCTCTATGGCCTGGATAAATGATGTCTCTATGGCCTTGATAAATAATGTATCTATGGCCAAGATAAATGATGTCTCTATGGCCAATATAAATGATGTCTCTATGGCCTTGATAAATAATGTATCTATGGCCAAGATAAATGATGTCTCTATGGCCAATATAAATGATGTCTCTATGGCAAAGATAAATGATGTCACTATGGCCTTGATAAATGATGTCTCTATGGCCAAGATAAATGATGTTTCTATGGCCAAGATAAATGATGTCTCTATGGCCAAGATAAATGATGTCTCTATGGCCAAGATAAATGATGTCACTATGGTCAAGATAAATAATGTTTCTATGGCCAAGATAAATGATGTCTCTATGGCAAAGATAAATGATGTCACTAAGGCCAAGATAAATTATGTCACTATGGCCTTGATAAATGATGTCCCTATGGCCAAGATAAATGATGTCCCTATGGCCTTGATAAATGATGTCCCTATGGCCAAGATAAATGATGTCCCTATGGCCAAGATAAATGATGTCTATATGGCCTTGACAAATGATGCCTCTATTAGTGCTGCAACAATATACCGGTATATCGGTATATATCACAATACGCAATACGCATATTGTATTGCGATACGCTTTTCATCGTACCGGTAGGAACATTTTACAAAAATGTATTCACATTTTATCCAGAAAAGCTATCCGAAATAATGAATTCAAGGTAGACAAAACAAAGCGGTGTAAACTAATTTTTACGTAAAAATAGCATTCTAAAAAGTGTATTATACGGAGTAGCGTTGTTACATGGGAGCATTTGTTTGATGCTTTTGAACAGATTATCGTTGAATTAATAGCGCGCAACTGTAAATGTTTTGAATTGTAAACTGTAAATTCTGAATTGAGCATTATTAAATTTGTAATAGGAATTTCGAAAACACGCTTCCAAATTTAAATGCTAACGCGACAATACAAAATTCTAGCGTCAAATAAAAAGTGCTTTATATTTTGTCTCAATAAAAAGCGCGAAAATTATGCAGACATGTAGACCGTCGCATGAAAAGTATGGGTGTATTTTGTGTTGTATAAAAGCGGGAACATCACATTAGGCGATTTACGTGTGTTCAGTGGGGAAAAAAAGCCCAGGTTGGACGTGATTTCATCACATCTTTAAATAGTAACAAATGCCAAAATGTATTTGATACTTAAGATAATTAGCAAATGTTTGTGTTTCTTGTAATTCTTGAGCACATTTATAGTAAATATTTACCAGAATTTGCTATAAAACTGAAATGTACAGGATTACCGGGTAATTGGCAAGTTATAATTCTGGTACAAGTTAGCAATATATTGCGATATATTGCAATACGGGTTTTTGAACTGACAATATATTGCAATACAGTTTATGGCGTATTGTTGCAGCACTAGCCTCTATGGCCTTGATAAATGATGTCCCTATGGCCAAGATAAATGTCTCAGGGATGAGAGGAATTGAGATAAATGTTCCATGGTAAAAGTAAAATAAATAGTCATAAGGTTGAATGTCTCTATGGAATAAGTGAATGTCTCTTGGGTAAAAGTTAACACCTCTATGGGAAAAGTAATTGCACCAATGGCTTTGGTTCATGTCACCATGGTGAATGTGTATGTCTCCATTGTGAAGATGAAAAGGTAAATGTCTACATGATTAAGGCGAATGTCTCTATGGTAAAAGTGAATGTCTACATGATTAATAGTGCTGCAACAATATACCGGTATATCGGTATATATCGCAATACGTAATCCGCATATTGTATTGCGATACGATTTTCATCATACCGGTACGAAAATTTTACTAAAATGCATTCACATTTCGTCCAGAAAAGCCATCCGAAATAACAATATCAAGGTAAACAAAGCAAAGCGGTGTAAATAGATTTTTACGTAAAAATAGCATTCTAAAAAGTGTATTAAACGGAGTAGCGTTGTTACATGGGAGCAGGGATCATATTTTCCCGCAACATCCCTCGGTCTGGATTTAAATGGGGAAAAAGTGTCCGAAAATTTATATTCGAAATCATGACAAATTACGTTAACATATATACAATTCATTTTGCCATTCATGAAGGTGGTATAATGAATGTACAAGTTTAATTGCCTTTTGCATCTTTTTTAAACGGAACATACGAGTTTTCTCAATTGGTTTTATGATATATTTTTTTCTCTTTTATTGTTGTTTCGTGTGCTGTTGTATCTGACTTTTTTCATCGTTGTCAATATCTATTATTTATCTGTGTAAGTCTATACCGATGTTTTAAATCGGTGTCGACTCGATAATAGCTCACATACATGCACTGAACCTAACAAATGTCTGTGCCTAGGTTGGATACTGGCAACAAAAAAAACAAATAGTTGAGAAATAATTCGTGTACGTTATAGTTTATTGTCAAAAAACCCACGTCCGATAGTTGAGATGCGTAGGGATTAAATCACGAGTGCGAAGCACGAGTGATTTGAAACAACGCATCTAAACTTCCGGTCGTGAGTTATTCAACAACAAACAATTAAGTACACGAATTATTTTGATTCTAACACGATTTTTACTAAAGATTTATACAATGTATATTATTTTTCTTGTGTACTATTTTATGGGAAGTTCCGCCAATAAAAATAACTTTCGGCTGTTCTGTCAATCAGATCCGCAACTTTCATTTATTTACTGCCGGATTATTACGCTGGTGGAAAATGTATCGGCATGTGTTGTTTAGTTACAGCGCGTGTTGTCAGTGTATAAGGTCCGCCCACAATAATTATGAATTATTGCAGAATATCCGATTTTCTTCTTTGTTTATATGAAAGTTTACTGTATCATGCATGAAATGCACACTTTCCACGAGGATTATGAACATTGAAGTTTTCATCTCCGAAGTAACTGTCAACGATTTTACACATTACGGACCGATTAGTGTGCTAGCCAGTGAAATTATCGATGGATATAGACACGGGGTTATTCACACATGACTAATACATAACCGCGCGAATTTTCGCTGCTTGGGGTCATACTCTGATACTAGTCGGATCACACGCAATAAACTGGTCCTGACCGGTTTATAGACTGCAGTGAATGGTTTTCACACCTACTCGAGCTAAGAATGTAATTAGGGTAGATCTATGTTAGCATGTGCACTGTGTAATCAATTTCATGACATGGGAATTTTCAATCGGGACTCCTCGGACAATTCCGCCATAACGGCGATCGTGGTGTGGTGTAGCCCACTGTCCGATGTGTTCAGATTGGGGAATTTTAGCACAGGGCCGCCTTTTAGCACACAGAATCGGACCGACTGTTTGGGATTTTCAATCGGTCTAGGACCGACAAAACCGAAAAAAATATGATCCCTGCATGGGAGCATTCGTTCGATGCTTTTGAACAGATTATCTTTAAATTAATTGCGTACAACTGTAAATGTTACGTTCGATTCTGAATTGAGCATTTTTAATTTGTAATCCGAATTTCGGAAACACGCTTCCAAATTTTAATGCTTACGCGACAATAAAAAATAGCGTCAAATAAAAAGTGCTTTATTCTTTGTCTCAATAAAAGCATGTGAAAATTATGCAGACATGTAGAACGTCGCATGGAAAGTATGTGTTGTATAAAAACGGGAACATCACGTCAGGCGAATTAAGCGTGTTCAGTGAAAACAAAAACGTCCCGGTTGGACGTTATTTCATCACATCTTTAAATAGTAACAAATGCCATAATGTTTTTGATACTTAGGAAAATTTGCGAATGTTTGTGTTTCTTGTTATTCTTGAGCACATTTATACTAAATATTTACCAAAATTTGCTTTAAAACTGGAATATACGGGATAATCGGGTAATTGGCGAGTTATAATGCTGGTACAAGTTAGCAATATACTGCGATATATTGCAATACGGGTTTTTGAACTGACAATATATTGCAATACGGTTTTTGGCGTATTGTTGCAGCACTAATGATTAAGGTGAATGTCTGTATGGTAAAGGTGAATGTCTACATGATTAAGGTGAATCTCTCTATGGTAAAGGTGAATGTCTACATGATTAAGGTGAAGTCTCCATGGGGTAGGTGTATGTCTCCATTGTGAAGATAAATGTCTCCATTGTAAAGATGAATGTCACTATGGTAAATGTGAATGTCTACATTATTAAGGTGAATGTCTCTATGGTGTAGGTGTATGTCTCCATTGTGAAGATAAATGTCTCCATTGTGGAGATGAATGTCTATATGATAAAGGTGAATATCTCCATGGTAAAGATGAATGTCTTAATGATTAAGGTTTGAATGTCTCCATTGTGGAGGTGAATATCTCTATGGTAATTGTTCATGTCTCCAAGGTGAAGGTGAATGTCTAAATGGTAAAAAAATGTCCAAATGACTTAGATTAATGACTTAGATCAATGTCCCATTGATTTACCTTGAGTGCCAACAAGGATGAGAGGGATTTCAGCAGTGTTCCTGAAGTGGGTCATCTTCAGGTAGTACTGATACACTGACTGGAAACTCATCTCGTTTTCCAGACTGAACACAAATATCACAGCGTCAACCCACTGGGTGAACTGAAATAGCAGGGTATCATAGTAAATATAGAAACAACTGACTGGCTGAACTGAAATAGCAATATATCAGTTAATATAGAAACAACATACGGGGTGAACTGAAATAGCAATATATCACAGTATATATAAACAAGAGCTGTCACCATAGGATGACTTATGCCCCCTATAAAAGCTTGATAGAAGTTATGAGCTTTTTTCCAAACCTAAACACAGATTTCGAAACCTAAACGCGGACCCTAAGTTCAAGGTCAAGGTCACAGGGGTCAAAATTTGTGTGCGTATGGAAAGGCCTTGTCCGTATACACATGCATACCAAATATGAAGGTTATATCTCAAGGGACATAGAAGTTATGAGCATTTTTTAAAACCTAAAAGCAGATTTCGAAACCTATACGCGGACCCTAACTTCAAGGTCTAGGTCACAGGGGTAAAAAATTTTGTGCGTATGGAAAGGCCTTGTCAATATACACATGCATACCAAATATGAAGGTTATATCTCAAGGGACATAGAAGTTATTAGCATTTTTCGAAACCTAAACCCAGATTTCGAAACCTAAACAGGGACCCTAACTTCAAGGTAAAGGTCACAGGGGTAAAAATTTGTGTGCGTATGGAAAGGCCTTGTCCATATACACATGCATACCAAATATGAAGGTTATATCTCAAGGGACATAGAAGTTATGAGCATTTTTCGAAACCTAAACGCAGATTTCGAAACCTAAACACGGACCCTTAGTTCAAGGTCAAGGTCACAGGGGTAAAAAATTTTGTGCGTATGGAAAGGCCTTGTCGATATACAAATGCATACCAAATATGAAGGTTATATTTCAAGGGATATAGAAGTTATGAGCATTTTTCGAAACCTAAACGCAGATTTCGAAACCTAAACGCGGACCCTAAGTTCAAGGTCAAGGTAACAGGGGTAAAAAAAATTGTGCGTATGGAAAGGCCTTGTCCATATACACATGCATACTAAATATGAAGATTATATCTCAAGGGACATAAAAGTTATGAGCATTTTTCGAAACCTAAACGCAAAGTGAGACGGAAAGACAGACAGACAGACAGACGGACGCACAGACGGACGGACGGACAGTCCGATCACTATATGCCACCTTTTCTTCGAAAAAGGGGCATAAAAACTTACTCAGTGACCTTATATAGCGTATATCACAGTAAATATTACATATGCTTACTGGAAGAGATTATCACAATTTCAACCTCTTGGTAAAACAGCAGTTAATTGAAGTTACAGAATCAATCTATTGGGTGAATTAACATAGCAGGACGCAACTGCATCAAAGAATTTGGTGCACATTTTTAGAATGATAATGATCTAATGTCAGTATCAACATACTATGGTAGCCACTGGCCAGATGGTATGTTATGGGTATGCCTGCATCTCTGTATTGGTAAGGGTTTAAGTTTTTCAGGAAGGTAATGGCCATGTGTTATATTGTTGTATTGGCCAGTTATCAGGAAGGCAGGGGCCAGGTGTTGACCTACCTGTATTTCAGGTGCCCCACCCTCATCCCTGATCAGGAGCAGGTAACTCTGTCCATCAATGATCACCTCCTTCTTGAACCGCCCACCTGCAAACAGTGGCAACTTTTTATGCAGTCTGCAAAGGCTTATCAGTGACACAATTTTCTGCTTAGCGAGATTTTCACTCAGAACAAACTTCTTTTAAACCGTTTCCAACTCAGAGGCAAAGTGAAAATGGCTATGTACAAACAGCATTAAACCAGAACAGCCTGCGAGTAACTTGCTGCTCATAAGTATCTAAGGGTTGGAAATGAAGCCTTGATAACTTGAATCTAGTAAGAAAGGTCTTCAATTAAATTTAACTTTCTAAGGGACTACAAACGCATGAAAATACATAGGGAAACCCATCTCAGTTTTTTGTTCTTGCCAAAATAAGTATGGTGTTTTTACCTTCTGGGGACTCCTCTTGCATGTAGGACCCTGTCAGGTAGCGATGGACCAGGGCCGACTTTCCACTGTGTACATGGCCCAAGATGCCCTGGAGTGAAAATATGTAAAACGTGACAATAATAAATTACTCTTCTGGCCAAAACATTAAATATGTTAATGATTTTAATGTTAACATGAAACAAGTAAATATAAATTAATTTCTTCAAAGTCATGAAATATTTCTAAGCAATTATTTTTGTTTATACTGTACCAATACAGTTATTATTATTTGATACTTTAAAAGGTTTTCATGACATGTGATTATTATTTAATTTTTACAATTCCAAAATATAATTTGCACACTCAAATATTTACCAATTGAATATACACTTCTATAAAAAAGACACTGAAGATTCTAATAGACCAATTACACAAACTTAACAAAGTCAAGTTACTGCTGATCCCCCCAAGAAATAAAAACTCACCAATTTTAAGTCTGGAACTGACCGGCTTAGAGTCCATTCTTGGCTGTTCACAAAGGAATCTGAAAGCAATTAACAAAATACATTATTTCAAATATGTCAACATGTAAAAAATACCACGCTCCCTGGCAGCCATGTTTTTAAAGCAACTGGAACCTTTGGCAAATTATCCAAGATAACATTGGGACAAATCTTCTGACCAAATTATATGAAGATCTGACAATAAATGTGGCTTCTTGAGAGTTAAAAAGGCAAATGTTGTCACTGCATGCCGCAAAACGCCTGATGGAAGACGGATAAAAGGCGCTCACAAAAGGTCACCTTGAGCAAATTGTGCTAAGGTGAGCTAAAAAGTATTTAGCTGGTTTAATATGTCTGTTTATTTTATGCTTTTATGTGGTTTATAGAGAAATATCAGTGAAATAAAACTGATATTTCACTGTTTCAAACAGTGAAATAACATTTGAAAATTATCCATATTTTTTACTGTTTTACTGTGAAATGACGTCATTTTTTGATGAAATGACGTCATTACACAAGCGAAATTCTCCGGTAAAACTCTTTTACAATGTAAATAAACAGTAAAAAAAAGCATAAAATAAAAAGAAAATGTGTTGGATTCAGTGGAATGTAGATTTTAATTCACTCGTGATCATAGAAAATTTATATTTTCTATGATCACTTATGAACAAAATCGATACTCCACAGAATCCAACAAATATCCTCTCTATATTTTGATTTATTCCTTCAGTTAGAAACAATATAAAGTAATTAAAATGTTTTATATGGAAACAAACAATAAAATGTCCTCAAATTTTGCAAAAGAGTACAGATATAAAAACACATTAAGATAATTTGTAAGGTTCTAGGCATTGAGTATGCTGTATTGAATACCTTAAATGTTAATTTTTAAATTTAAATTCTTAAAAACAAGTTAAACTGAGAATAAAAAATGTCAAACTCACAGGGATTACAGTAAAAACTGCATTAAGCCTTTAAAACATTGACTTTAAGCTCAAATTGTGCTCTTCTGCAAAAAACAACCCTAGTTTAGATAATGATGTCTTTGATGTGCAAAATAAGACCTTGATATGGTGGAGTCAGGCTTATAGCTTTCAAAAGATAATCAGTGAAAATCTGGCAACTGTAGTTTATTTTGCGAACCCTTTGACTGCATATAAAGTGTTACATTTCATGTTTTGGATTTTTTATGCTGATTGATGTAAATAGTAGCCTTCAATCAACTTTCGCAAACATAGCATGATCTAATGCAAAAGACAATAAAAGAGAACATTCCCAAGCAATTCTATTATTTATAAGGGTTCCAATACTTATTGGGGTGTGTTCCAGGTTTAAAGTCTAAAAACTCAATACAGCAGCTCTTTAAAACCCAGATTCCATTTTTTTATTTTATTATATATTGAGATGAACATAAAGCGTATATATCTCTTGAAAGCTGCCATTTATATAATGTAGCAGGCACAGTTTATTTATTTTCAACTGACAACATGTTTAAGGTCAACAAGACAAAAACACCGTCTTCACAATAATTTATCATTGTTTTCATAACCCCACATAAATATTTATATCATAAAGTAAACAATGACTGTATCAGTGCTCCAGCTAGGCCTAAATCGAAGGGCGCCGCGTACTTGCCCTCCCGAACCTCCGCCCTGCCCCCCCCCCCCCCTCCCCCGAATCTCCGCCCTGCCCCCCCCCCCCCCCCTCAAAAAAAAAAAAAAAATTTTTTTTTTTTTACATATGATAATTCATAAATCTCTTATTACAGTGTAATTAGTTTAATCCTCATTGTAGACATTATATTTGAATGGTTTAATAATAACGGGAATAATACAATTATTTATAACATATAAATTAACATGCAATAGAAAGCATTCCAGAAACACCCGCGCGCTCGAACGTGCCCTTTTCACAAAATACTGCGCGTCGAAAGTGCCCTTTTCACAAAATACTTCGCGTCGAAAGTGCCCTTTTGACAAAAAAGCCACCCTGCCCTTTTCAAATTCTAGCTGGAGCACTGCTGTATATGAGTCACAGGAGATGCTACACTAGGACTCACACTGTTTTCAGACGCAAAAAAACATAAATGTGAATAAATCAACAACTGCAGCAAAATCTTATGCACTGAATATGTATAGAAATCTGTCTGGAATTTTGAAATATACAGCACTTCATCTAAAAGATGACATTATTATATTCATCATGTTAATAATTTGGATAACTGACATGCAATTTCAAGAGAGAATCAATAACAACAGCAATCATTTATTCTGAAAATGCACAAACGATTTTTGCATGTGCATAAACATACTACAATTTGAAGCCATGCATGGAGATTTCATCAGAGTTTTGGCAGAAACCAATGCAAGTTTTAGAAGTGCAGCTTGATGAATTTGAATATATAAACCATTATAATTATGCTGACTATTAAGGAAGTCAACAATATATTAAAGACAAGAAAACATTATTCTACCACGGCACGTTACTTGTTTTCTATATACAAAGAAGGAAAACTACTGTTGGTTATCACCCCGATATACCAACGGTTGTTTAAAGTGACGTCACTTTAAATTGTCCGCGCACATTTTATGAATGAAGACGACGTCATTTGATTGTAATTGTTGTGGTGACGTCACGTTTTCGCGGAAAAGTGGAGGTCGTTGGGTTAATATAATTCTCATTTATAACCTTTAAATCGCGGATAACTTATTAATGAAATCGTGTTAGAATCGAAATAATCAACGGGTAACCGTTGGTTATTGCGGTAATAACCAACGGTATGTCGTTCAGATGCTTGTTATCAAACCACTCAGGCTACGCTCTCGTGGTTTAATTCCTACGCATCGGAACTTCATACCGTTGGTTTTTATTAAGTTCTTTTCGCGTATTAAAGATCTTTGCGGTGCTTAAATAGAATGGTTATCGGGTTTGTTTAAAAAAAGCGCATTTTTTTCCAATAAAAGCGGCGTATACAGTCTATCTGTCAAAAAACAATGGCAGCGCCCAGAGAGCGTCCTAAAAAACTGCAAAGCGTCCAAAACCACGCTTTTAACATATTGTACGCAAATTGAGCCGAAGTTAAATGTTTAGAAAAACATTATAGAAAAGATCTTATACAATGGTGTATGTTCAGTTGCCGACACAGTCGGAAATGCTAAACAAAAACGCGACACAACGGGTCCTAGCTTAAACACAAAGATTGAACGAGTGGAAGGGACAAGTCCCGTGGCTAATCGTTGAAAAGATTGAAGGGGAGAACGGTTTAATATGTAAAAATTCATCTAAGGCATGCAATCTAAGCACAGTTTGGGCATATGAAGGTATTTTAAAAATAAAATTGTATAATACTGAAAAGACACTATTGAACTCGTATAAATAAAGTTGCTAGTATGTTTATTTTGATTTTTTTGCTTGAAAATAACCATTTTTATTTATTTTTAGGTCATTTAGAAAAAATAAGAATTATTTTCAAAAACTTAGAAGTAACATTAAGAATGAAATTTCAGAGTTAAGAATTCTTTTTGAAAATCTGGTAGTAATTTAAGAATTTCACAAAACCTTATCTGGAGCTCTGAATCAGGTCTCATTTTAATCTCACAATGAAAGAATTTGTCTGTTCTGACTTAAGTACATAAGGTAGAGGATTATTAGAATTGCTGAAAATCAAGATGAATGGCGAAAAACAAAAGAAAATCATGCCAAAAACTGTCACATTATAAGAAGCAGCTTCAAGAATATTCTACCAGGATTGTTTGTGATTATTGGATTGGCATTGTTTTGTTTATTTCCAACTTGACCTTTCCAAGAAACTTGGGAGACAATCTTTGGAAACATGTGTTATTTAGACAACAATCGCCGTCAATCTGTTAAACAAATGTTTGTAGACATCAAGGCAATGTCATTATCTGCAAGTAATGAGTAAGAAAGCATTTTTTAAAATGATCTTCAAGGCTCATTTAGGTCCCTAATTACAACTAATGCCAATTGTCTTTAGACTGTCCCTTGCAGGTGTATTCCCAATGATATAAATTAAACTTGCTGCCATGTTACATGATACATGATTCTCAACAAACATAAATTGACTCTGCTGTGGTTCAGCTTGATGCACGCTTATGAACAAGAATGGTCAAATGTGTTTCATTTGTGAGTTGTATTGCAAAACAAGCCTTCGTTACTGATGAGCAGCAAACAGAAAAAACCAGAACAGCGAATTGAAGTCCAGTGCTCTACCAACTGTGCCTGACCAAAGATATGTAAAAAATCCAGATCCATAAATTTTGAAATCCATGGATCCTGCAAACTGCAAAACAACATATAGGCAGTGTTCTTCTCATTAAGTTAAAAGACATGTGAAGAAATTACACAATTATAAGCTCAAAACAAACTTACGCGAGCGTCGTTTTCCTCCAAAGAATAACCCTTCACTTTTTGACCGCCTATAAGGAAGTGAAAGTCGCTTTAATGTACTCAACATGATTTTGTCCCTATTTCATTGTTATTTAGGTGACTTTGGTGGTCCTTTTATAGAAATCAGTGATGTAAGATTGTTTCATATTTTAAAACAGGCAAAAATCCTCTGAAGATGAACATTTTTAAAGCATTATCTAAATTGTATATATTCCATGTCTTATTGCACTTTCATATACCACTTTGTTCATGATGTGTTTTTTGAGGTCGAAACTTGATCACCACAAGCATGTGTACACAGAAAATCATAACAAAGCTTATACAAACTAATATCATCCTTGTTAAATGAGCACACAATTATCCTGTATCGCAAAGGCTCAAAACATACAGAAAATTAATATTCCTGAATGCAATAGCTGCAAATTCCATGTTTCCCACACATGTCTTCCCTGTTGCCACTAAATCACCCCACTAACACATCTTACTGCAATCATATTTAAACTCATCATCACTTTTATCACTGCATTCAGCTTTTCAGGCTCACGCATCAAGAATTTTAATTAGTACAACATTGGCTCATGAAGTTTCCCATCACCATGATTCCTTAAAAATCACTTTAACAATTATATAACTAGGAAATACCGACACTGTTGCCCAAACTTTAATTTCCATGATAACATGACTTACTTTCACACTGAGAACTGAAATATTTTACGACCATTCTTATTCAAAGCTAACAGATGATGAAACAAATGTGTCTTGTTCTCAGAAAACTGGGCATAATGCATGTGTGTAAAGTGTCGTCCCAGATTAGCCTGTGCAGTCCACACAGTCTTATCAAGGACGACACTTTACGCCTAAACTTGATTTTCGGTAAGGAGGGACTTCCTTGAAACTAAAAATACCATAAAAGCGGAAAGTGTCGTCCCTGATTGGCCTGTGCAGACTGCACAGGCTAATCTGGGACGACACTTTACGCACACAAATTAAGCCCAGTTTTCTCAAAACAAGACACAAATAATCCAAGATACTTTTTCAAGAACCATATACCGGTATTAAAACGAAAGGTAACTCATTTTAATTAATGAAAATGTAAAGTTTTATCAACATGTCATCCCATCTGACAACAGAGCAGATATAAGGATTGGACATGTGAGTCACCTGTGGATGATCCCTGCACATAATACATCCATTACCCATTTCTATAATCAATATCTGACATTGCATCATGCACTATTTCTTCCATGGCTTTGATTGATCCCTGACTCCATGCCTCATTATGACCATTACCTGAGCAATTTTGTAAACTAATTTACACAATTATATCACTTAAAATCAATCAGATCTTAGTAATATGAAGAAGTATGTATCTAAATAATCAATTTAGATCATCAAAATCTCCCTGACTCTTGATTTGTGATTTCACTTCATTTGCATGGGGTTATTTACCAAACTATATAATATTGCATGAGATTTTCAAATGTATTTGTTGACAAACCCATAGACTCTGGTGGGGGAACCAAATAGAAGTGTGCAGAACATTGCTTTTTTCACTCTCAAAACTTGAAACTATAAACTTCTTACAAAAATGTTAACAATAATCGGTTAATTGCCATGATTCTAGAGCTTTTGACCCACATGATACATTATTTAGTAGCAGCTCATGAGGTTACACATATTTAATTATAGACAAGGGGAGAAGCACCAATTGAAAAGTAAGATCAATATGGCGCCAATAATTATACTGATCATTTTCACCAAATGATGGCAAACCTAGCAATACAAAGTCAAACGTTTAGTGACAAGTCCAATGACATATTGGGCTGCAACTGAATTTTACCAAAACAAATCATCTGCTCTGACTTATGCATGGGATGCAATGTTTGGATTACAACTTTACAAAGCTTACTTTAACAAATCAATAAACATTTATTTATGATTAGTCGACTCCCAATACAAACAAGAATTGTCAATACTAGAATTAATTTCACTGAAAATCTGATCTGACCAGATCAACTAGATCTTCTGGAATTTAATTTCTTAATTAGTTTAAATCTATTCATTTTAGCCCATTTTCATGGAAAGCTTCAGACTTATTGAAACACTCACAAGTCAATTTCCTGGGCTAGAACCAGTACTTGGTGTCTTGGGGAAGATCTAAACAGGGGCTGTTTGTAAAACATGCATGCCCCCCATATGGGCTCTAAGTTGTAGTGACAGCCATTTTGTAAATATGTTTTTTGTCACTGTGACCTTGACCTTTGACCTAGTGACCTGAAAATCAATAGGGGTCATCTGCGAGTCATGATCAATGTACCTATGAAGTTTCATGATCCTAGTCATAAGCTTTCCTGAGTTATCATCAGGAAACCATTTTACTATTTCGGGTCACTGTGACCTTGACCTTTGACCTTGTGACCTGAAAATCAATAGGGGTCATCTGCCAGTCATGATCAATGTACCTATCAAGTTTCATGATCCTAGGCATAAGCGTTCTTGAGTTATCATCCCGAAACCATTTTACTATTTCGGGTCACCGTGACCTTGACCTTTGACCTAGTGACCTGAAAATCAATAGGGGTCATCTGCTAGTCATGATCAATCTTCCTATCAAGTTTCATGATCCTAGGCATAAGGGTTCTTGAATTATCATCCGGAAACCATTTTACTATTTCGGGTCACCGTGACCTTGACCTTTGACCTAGTGACCTGAAAATCAATAGGGGTCATATGCTAGTCATGATCAATCTACCTATGAAGTTTCATGATCCTAGGCATAAGCGTTCTTGAATTATGATCCGGAAACCATTTTACTATTTCGGGTCACAGTGACCTTGACCTTTGACCTAGTGACCTCAAAATCAATAGGGGTCATCTGTGAGTCATGATCAATGTACCTATGAAGTTTCATGATCCTAGGCCTAAGCGTTCTTGAGTTATCGTCTGACAACCACCTGGTGGACGGACCGACAGACAGACCGACCGACAGACCGACATGAGCAAAGCAATATACATCCCTCTTCTTTGAAGGGGGGCATAAAAATGCTCCCTCAGTGGGGATCAAACCCGTGACCTCCCGGGCGCTAAGCTGTCCATTACACCACAGGGACCTCTTAATTGCTTAATTGTAACAAATATTCATATTTTCCCCAAAAAATAACCTTTCCATATTTTTTTCACAACATCAATGTTATTTCGAAGTCTCTATGAAAAACAATTCACGGTAATATGCCAACTGAATGCAAATTGTAGGCAAACAACTGTCATCTTGATACAGTTCTTTTTCTCAACATTTTGGTACCATGAACTATTCATTCACGATTGGGAATTTAATTTCAATTTATTTTTAATTAGGAAAAGTATTATTGCTTTATTTATAACTTTAAATCAATATTTATAAAACTTACATTAAACACTTTGCATTAAGCTCATTTTAAACAATAATGTGTGTAATACTTAGACACTTTGCACACTAAAAAATACAAGTATATGATTTGAATACATCTTCCATTTCTTATAAATTTTTCAACAGTTCAAGTATATGATTTCACTTTATCTCCAATTCAAACTTTTGTCAATCCCCATCATGCACACATTGAGCTGTAATCAAACATGAGCACACTCTGGCAGTACCAAGGATATCCCTTGCCACCTCATAAACCCACTTAACTAGAGCAATTTACTATCAACACCACCTAACCCAGGCATCCTTATATAAACCAATCTTTTCACTCCACAAGAGTGGCATACTGGCCTGAAATTGTTCAAATTGTACCTGTGTTTTAAGTATCAAAAGCACTTGTTACATTTTCTTCAAAAAGAGGCAATCAATAAGATCCCCTGTGTGACTTATCATTGAATCAACAGCAAGTGGTAGATAGGTGAGGAAATTACCAAAACAGCTATCTCTGTATGCCATTTAAATACACTGTAAGATTTAATATAAATTCATTGGAAACAGTCTTCAAATGGTCCTGTTGTGTTTGAATGCAACTTTGCTCCAGGTCAAGGATTTTTGTATATACTTCACCCTTTGCATGCTGGGAAATATGTTGTCTGCTGAATTGCTAAAATAAGCATTTTCTTCGATTTCTTTTTAAAGAATACTATCAGATCAGCAAACAGTTTGGATCCTGATGAGACGCCACATTCTGTGGTGTCTCATCTGGATCTAATCTGTTTCCAAAGGCCTTCAAAATTCGGTTCCAGCACTGAAAGAGTTAAAAAGGATTATTTTTCACAGTGTATGACCCTCATTGCTCAAACCAATATGTGCCAATACTTTTCTATTTCTTAAGCTTAACTGACACTTTTCAAGCTTGTGCAACAGCAACCTATACATGATTTTGAAAAATAACCATCAATGCAAAAACTAGTACAAAATCCATCAATGCAATACTGGGCCTTGCACAACAGCCATCAATTCATGACTTTTTACAATAACAATCAAAGCACAAACTTGTACAAAAGCTATCAACGTACAAGCTTGCACAACAGCCATCAATGCACAAAATTGTACAACAATACTCAATGCACAAACTTGTATTAAGTTTCTTTAAGATTTTTAAAAAGATTTAACTACTTGACCTAGTTTCTAGACACATTTGACCCAGATTAAAAATTGGCCTTGATTATGTAAAGATCAATATTCTGACCAAGTTTCATTAATATTTAGATACAAATGGGGCATTTAGAAAGGTAAAAAGTGGCAACAAGGTTTTTCAAAGATTTAACATGATGACCTGAATTTGGTCTAAATTTTGTCGCGATAAACATCATCCTGCTACTTCTCTAAATGTACAAGTATAGCAAATACCAAAGTACATGCAAGCTATCATCATCCTGCTACTTCTCTAAATGTACAAGTATAGCAAATACCAAAGTACATGCAAGCTATCATCATCCTGCTACTTCTCTAAATTTACAAGTATAGCAAATACCAAAGTACATGCAAGCTATCATCATCCTGCTACTTCTCTAAATGTACAAGTATAGCAAATACCAAAGTACATGCAAGCTATCATCATCCTGCTACTTCTCTAAATGTACAAGTATAGCAAATACCAAAGTACATGCAAGCTATCATCATCCTGCTACTTCTCTAAATGTACAAGTATAGCAAATACCAAAGTACATGCAAGCTATCATCATCCTGCTACTTCTCTAAATGTACAAGTATAGCAAATACCAAAGTACATGCAAGCTATCATCATCCTGCTACTTCTCTAAATGTACAAGTATAGCAAATACCAAAGTACATGCAAGCTATCATCATCCTGCTACTTCTCTAAATGTACAAGTATAGCAAATACCAAAGTACATGCAAGCTATCATCATCCTGCTACTTCTCTAAATGTACAAGTATAGCAAATACCAAAGTAAATGCAAGCTATCATCATCCTGCTACTTCTCTAAATGTACAAGTATAGCAAATACCAAAGTACATGCAAGCTATCATCATAAAAGTTTGATCTAAATATTACCATTGACCTGTCACACAGTCTGTTACTAGCAATGTCTAGCAGACAGTCTGAGACTGTCTGAGACTAGGCAAAAAAGCAGTTATTGAGGACTTGACCCTGTCACAATTCCAGACAGACTTTAATTACGTATACAGGACACAGCAGAGCAGAAATGTGAAGTTTATGGTAGATGTTTCAAGCTCTATAATATTGAGTTTTATGCTTTTTATCATTTGCATCTGTATAATGTCATTATAGTCAGCAAATTCTGACAAAATATATTTTTTGACAATTGTTATTTGCATGCATCTGGGGTCACATAACAAGAATGACCTTGTTATATTTATACAACATGAAAATAGGACATGAATCACTTAATTTAGTTGTTACCAGCAGATTACATATACAAATAAAACCTTCAACAATATAATCATTGAAATTGTGACATAAGTCATTTTTCTACTGGGTTACTTATGTGACAGTGCGATCATCAACCTTCGCTTCAAGATTTTTTCCAAGCCAATCACCAATTTGTTTAAATGCACCAATATGTTAAAATGTAATTACATAACATGTGCATAGTTCAGTCAGATATAACAAAATATATTAGCCATAAAAGAGTAAATCTCATGCCTGTGGGTACCTACCAGAGGTCAGAATTAGGTCCATGTACATTCCACACACCTTACTGATCATGCCTGACACTCTTGCTGTTTTCCTTTTCTGTCCAAAATGGAGCTTATTCATAAATGGGTTTATGTAATAATGTTATTAATAATTTAACAGGAACTTGCATCAATTTGATAAAGGAAATATTTCCTTTATTGGAAATTCAATGTGCAACCACTTTAACTGAGCAAAGCTTCATGAAACTTACCAGCCTCCGTCTAATTGTAAGTCCTACATTCAAAAGCACAAGACAATTTTAAATATAATGCTTGAATAGTTCTTAACAAATCGTAAGCATTTTGGACAATTGACCATGATGCAAAATAATTATGCTGGTAAAACATAAAACACTTCCAACTGAATAAAAATTAAATAACTTTGTTGAAAACCTAGTATAATATATTAAAATGAATTCATCGAAATGTCACAATAATTTGTCTTTGTTTTGTAATTTCAGCTACAAACATGCACAGTTATTCCATTTCAGATTTAATTTTTAATGATTCAATTGACTTGCTGCAAATAAAATAGTTTTTTTTTTATAGTCCATCTATAGATACTGCTCCTCATTATTCTCTATAAAGCCTGAAAATCCCACACTTCAGAAATAAACAGACACTTTCTGGTACCGATGTCTGAAAGTTCTTAGGTGTCACTATGCTTCAATAACTGATCAATTTGTTCACTCAGTGCTCAGATGTCTCTATAGACAGACTCCGACCGTGTATGTCAAACCACTCCAAACTATTGTAAAACATATTAAAAAACCCAGATCAATACAAGCTATTAGCGTCAGTCAACTAACAGCCACAGCAAATTATATTTATGTCTCCGGTATAATGATAACTTTTTAATTACCAGGCAATATAATTCAAATGCCTCAATAGCTGAAATTAGCACAATAATCCATTATTTACAATCATTTGTGTTTCTAAATCAGACAAATAATGAGAAGTGACAAAATCAATAGTAATATTTTTTACATCACCTGAGTTAAAAAAAAGACAAAACATAATTTTATGTTTTCTTGATACATTGAAAACTGTCAATTTTTTTCCCAAATTTATTCAATTTATCTGAAATTTATCATGCAGCATGGACATTGGTCAACACATGAAATGGCACATAAACAATTGTCAAATATAAATGTGTGTTGCTTATAAATTGCTTTAATACATAAACTGGTCAACAGACACCAATTGTAGAAGACTTTACCTTATGATCTAGTGTTTAACATCACAAGTCAAGGATTCAAACAGGGCCTTTGTATTGTGAAGATAGACATTCTCATTCACAGCAATTGTTCATGAAGACCAAGTCATCAATGAGGTCTCTCGAGAAACAATGTTTTTTAAGAGTTGACCCAGAGCTCCAGATAAGGTTTTGTGAAATTCTTAAATTACTACCAGATTTTCAAAAAGAATTCTTAACTCTGAAATTTTATTGTTAACATTACTACTAAGTTTTGGAAAATAATTCTTATTTCTTCTTAATGACCTAAAATAAATAATAATGGTTATTTTCATGCAAAAAAAATCAAAATAAACATACTAGAAACTTTATTTATACGAGTTCAACAGTGTCTTTTCAGTATTATACAATTTTATTTTTCAAATACCTTCATATGCCCAAACTGTGCTTAGATTCCATGCCTTAGAGGAATTTTTACATATTTTACAATTAAAACGGGTCTCCCCTTCAATCTTTTCAACGATTAGCCATGGGACTTGTCCCTTCCACTCGTTCAATGTTTTTTTGTGTGTTTAAGTTTGGACCCGTCATGTCGCAATTTTGTTTAGCTTTTCCGACTGTGTCGGCAACTGAACATACAACATCGTATAAGATCTTTTCTATAATGTCTTTCTAAACATTTAACTTCGGCTCACTTTGCGTACAATATGTTAAAAGCGTGTTTTTGGACGCTTTGCAGTTTTTAGGACGCTCTTTGGGCGCCGCCATTGTTTTTTGACAGATAGACTGCATACGCCGCTTTTATTGGAAAAAATGCGCATTGTTAAACAAACCCGATAACCATTCTATATAAGCACCGCAAAGATCTTTAATACGCGAAAAGAACTCAATAAAATCGATACGAACCGATGTAAAAATAATATTCGTAACTTGATTTTGTAATTCTTAATGGTACGACAAGATTTTAAAATAAATATGTAACGAACTTGAAAATAATTCGTAATTACGAAAATACGACCCTTATCTGGATCTCTGTTGACCTAATGACCTAGTGTTGCTGTTTTTCATGATACCCTGATAAAAACTCAGCCTTGAATTTATTTGTTATACATATTGCCCCTAGATTTTTTAACAAGAGCACCGCCTTGCGGGTGCAGACCGCTCATCTATTTTTCTTTTTAAAGGTGTAGGGGCCTATCTCAATTTCAATCACAAAGGAGGGAGGGGTGGAGAGGAGAGGGGTGTATAGTGTGGGGGTGTGGTCATTTATTACATTATCTTCCAAAAATGCAAAAAAAATATTGTATTTTTTTTTGGGGGGGGGGGGTGGATGGTATTTAAAAAATAAAATAATAAAAATAAATATTTGTGTTTTTAACCATGTTTGAAAAAAACAAGAGATGTGTTTGTCAGAAACACAATGCCCCCTTATATTGCGTCGATTTGAATTTTTGTATTTTTATTTTACCTTTGACCTTGAAGGATGACCTTGACCTTGAACTTCCACCACTCAAAATGTGCAGCTTTATGAGAACGCCGCTTTGAAATATAAAAAAATGACCTTTGACCTTGAAGGATGACCTTGACCTTGAAGGATGACCTTGACCTTGAACTTCCACCACTCAAAATGTGCAGCTTCATGATAACGCCGCTCTGAAATTATTATGTTTAACCTTTGACCTTGAAGGATGACCTTGACCCTGAAGCATGACCTTGAACTTCCACCGCTCAAAATGTGGCTTCATGAGAACGCCACTTTGATTTTTTTTTTTAATTTTTTACCTGGAAGGTTGACCTTGACCTTGAACTTCACCACTCAAAATGTGCAGCTTCATAATAACGCCGCTTTTATTTTATTTTTATTTATTTTTTACCTTTGACCTTGAAGGATGACCTTGACCTTGAAGAATGACCTTGACCTTGAACTTCCACCACTCAAAATGTGCAGCTTCATGAGAACGCCGCTTTGAAATTATTTTTTTTGACCTTTGATCTTGAAGGATGACCTTGACCTTGAACTTATACCACTCAAATGTGCATCTTCATGAAAACGCCGCTTTGAATTTATTTATTTTTTGACCTTGAAGGATGACTTTGACCTTGAACTTCCACCACTCAAAATGTGCATTTTCATGAGATACACATGCATGCCAAATATCAAGTTGCTATCTTCAATATTGAAAAAGTTATGGCCAATGTTAAAGTTTTCGGACGGCCAGACACCATAAATTTGACATTTGACCTTGAAGGATGACCTTGACCTTCACCTTTCACCACTCAAAATGTTCAGCTCCATGAGATACGCATGCATGCCAAATATCAAAATGCTATCTTCAATATTGAAAAAGTTATGGCCAATGTTAAAGTGTTCGGACGGACAGACACCATAAATTTGACATTTGACCTTAAAGGATGACCTTGACCCTTCACCACTCAAAATGTGCAGCTCCATGTGATACACATATATGCCAAATATCAAGTTGCTATCTTCAAAAGTGAAAAAGTTATGGCCAATGTTAAAGTTTTTTTCGGAAGGACGGACAGACTGACTGACATACTGACGGACAGTTCAACTGCTATATGCCACCCTACCAGGGGCATAAAAATTATTTTTTGGGGTGGGGGGTGGTATAGTGTTAGGGTGTGGTGGTCATTTATTAGATGATCTTTAATTTAAAAAATAATAATAATGGGGGGGGGATTGAGGGGGGATTCGGGGGGGGGGGGCCAGGGGATGATTTGGGTGGAGTCTATTGTGGTATGTCAGGTAAGAGTTGTTTTGTCAAAGTATCAATCGAATCTAATCATAAATAAAGAAGTTATGGCAATTTTAGCAAAATTTAATAATTTGACCTTGAGAGTCAAGGTCATTCAAAGGTCAAGGTCATTCAAAGGTCAAGGTAAAATTCAACTTGCCAGGTACAGTAACCTCATGATAGCATGAAAGTATTTAAAGTTTAGAAGTAATAGCCTTGATACTTTAGAAGTAAAGTGGATCTAAACACAAAATGTAACCATATATTCAAAGTTACTAAGTCAAAAAAGGGCCATTATTCCGTAAAAATGACAACCAGTGTTATGCAACTTGTCCTTTACTGTCCCCTTATGAAAGTTTGCGAGTGTTCCAAGTATGAAAGCAATATCTATGATACTTTAGGGGTAAAGTGGACCAAAACACAAAACTTAACCAAATTTTCAAGTATAAAGGGCCCATAATTCCGTCAAAATGCCAGTCAGAGTTACATAACTTTGCCTGCACAGTCCCCTTACGATAGTTAGTAAGTGTTGCAAGTATGAAAGCAATAGCTTTTATACTTTAGGAAAAAAGTGGACCTAAACACAAAACTTAACCAAATTTTCAATTTTCTAAGTATAAAAAGGGCACATAATTCTGTCAAAATGCCAGTCAGAGTTACATAACTTTGCCTGCACAGTCCCCTTATGATAGTTAGTAAGTGTTGCAAGTATGAAAGCAATAGCTTTGATACTTAAGGAATAAAATGGACCTAAACACAAAACTTAACCAAAATTTTCAATTTTCTAAGTATAAAAAGGGCACATAATTCTGTTAAAATGCAAGCCAGAGTAATCTAACTTTGCCTGCCCAGTCCCCTCATAATAGTAAGTAAGTGTACCAAGTTTGAATGCAATAGCATTGATATTTTATGAGAAAAGTGGACCTAAACGCAAAACTTAACCGGACGCCGACGCCAACACCGACGCCAACACCGACGCCAAGGTGATGACAATAGCTCATTTTTTTTTTTCAAAAAATAGATGAGCTTTAAAGAATTAAAAAGGTGATGCATGTGACCCAGATATGCATTTTGGCTGATGATATTGTCACGAAAAACA
The DNA here is from genome assembly GCF_020536995.1 of Dreissena polymorpha. Lineage (NCBI taxonomy): Eukaryota > Metazoa > Mollusca > Bivalvia > Myida > Dreissenidae > Dreissena > Dreissena polymorpha. Next base: position 24,543,414 of record NC_068369.1, on the reverse strand, counting down.
TTCTGACCATGTTTCTTCAGTATTGAGTGATGACAAGGTTTTTCTAAGATTGACCTGGTGACCTAGTTTTTGAATGCATGTGCCCTCATTTGGCTTAGATATTGTCTAGTAAAACAATCTGTACAAGTTTCATCAAGATTGGAAGAAAAATATGGTCACTAGAGTGGTTACGAAGTACAAGTTGACATTAAACACCAAAAACCCACAGATATTGCAGCACTTACTCTGCCATTCGCCAAATTAGCCAATGGCTACAACTGTTTCTTCATTAAAACTTAAAAATAGCAAAAAATAGAAGAATTTTGCCATAGAAACGCAAATTTGGCTTAAGAAATTTTTGAGCCAGAGGATTAAAACAGCTCACCTTGAGCACTTGGTGCTCAGCAGAGGTAAATACCATGCTTACACCAAAAAGCTGCACAGCAGAAATCAAAACAAATAGATTTACAGCTTGTTTATTTCCTAATTTTTTTACCAAAACATTGTAACAACTGTAAGTGGAAACCACTAACTAATTGTTACTAACAAATGCCAAACTTGGTGAATCCAATTTTATAAAGCAGTTGATAAAAACTATCCGTAAACGATCAGTTGTAATTAACATGGTTGAAAGACGAAATAATAGCTTTCTTTAACATGCAGATTGTCTATCACTAAATTACACACAACAGAATTACAGTTATGATACCATGTGAACTTTTCCATCATAACCTATATGTTTTTGCTTTTGTAAAACAGAATTCCAACGAAATTTCCATAAAACCCAGACAAATGATTTTCCACAATAAAATTGTCTTTCCCATTGAATGCAATTTCTCTGGTGAAAGCCTTGCACAATCTCTGTAGTTCGATTTAAGATTTTCTAAGCACATTTTGCGCTGGTCAATATTTTCTGAGACAGAAGTCCCTTTGCCCAGACAATACATTTTCCAGATTTTACACTAAATTTTACTGTCTGAATTTGAAACATGAACACAAATAATTGTCTACAGCCAACTGAAGTGAAACCACAGCTTTTCACACAACCAAACACCCAATTCTCAGACCATATAGGGGCATTACAGCAATTATGAACATTGGATAGTAAAAATTTAACATTAACAACTTTATATCATAAATAACAATGCAAGCAATGTTTGATGTTGTATGTTGAAAAGTGCTGAAGTTCTTGGTCTGGAATTTCAACATTTAGTAGCTAGGTGTAATCAACAATAGACCAGTGTGGACTTCTTTAAAACTGAAGCTATTTTTATTTGTTTATGTACATAGCCAAATGAAATTCAAAGAATTAACACAAATATATAATAAAACAATTCTTAATTCACAAACCACCATGTGAAAAGTACCTGTAGCAGACCAGTTGGGAAAAATTACAAAAAAACTAATGAAATCAGTAAAAATAATGTTGTGAAATGTTGAAAAGAGAAATTTTTGGTATTTTTTGCTTTGTACTTTATTGCACAAACCCATTTAAATATTCTTATTTTGGATCAATTTAATGCTCATTTGGGACTGGAAGTCTTCATGTTTCATAGACATGTAATTGTTCAATAAACTGTGATCCTTACTGATGCACTTATAGGGCCTTGTTTGACACGCACTTATAGGGCCTTGTTTGACACGCACTTATAGGGCTTTGTTTGGCACCTCCTCAGGTTCGCCATCATCAATAGTTTGCTTATTAAGACATATTTTGACCATGGCAGGCATGCATTAGGCTGATGTCCTCGTTTATTTATTTATTTTGTAATTATTATTGTTAATGATTTTATTTACAAAGACACATTTTTAAAGTTAAAAAAAAAATCAAGACTGTGGTGATGAAATTTAAGCAAAAATGGCCTGGTTGATTGAACATGCTGTTAAAGTTAAACCGAATAAATTGAGCAAGGTGCTAGTTGTTATACAACTTATCACACCTATTTATTCTATTGCCAATAAATATATTTTGGAACAAAATTGACACAATTTTCCATCGTTTTGGGATTTTTTTTGACAGCACTTGGGAATTTTGTAGTGCTGTTTACTTTATAAAGACGGGAACAAAATCTGTGTATGAGAAATTACAGTGCTGTGAATGGTATAAGGGAAACAACTTTTACATAACATTTCTTCTGGAAAAATTGCCTCCCTTTGTTAACAAAACAAGAGCTTTGTCACATAAGGTACTAATAAGATAGCACCACTTAAATGTTTGGGGCAATTAACGCATGTGGATCACTGGGGATGAAATAGGTGCCTTTGACATCTACACTTCATAGTGACGAGACATATTTGACATTACAATTCTATTGCTTGAAAAATATGGAAGAAGTTCGCTCCAAAAACCTATAACATGTTGTGCCACAAACAAGTAACATTCATGGTGGACTGGCAACCAACACAGCAATCCCTCTCTTTCTTAACCTTTATTAGCAGCAGCATAATCAGGGGTGTGAATGAGGTGAAGTCCGAGGGAGGAAAATTCTCTCTACTGATTTTGACTACGTAAATCGCGTGAAGAACGCAATTATAAATCTTAAAACAGCCATTTAAATAAGCACTTTCTCAAACTTCATTACAAGATTATTTTATGAAAACCTTTTTAACTTCAAACTTAGCATATTAGCAGGGCTCAGCCTAGGTTCAAACTTGAGGGAGAAGTGACTCCCTTCTCTCTTCATTAATGCACAAAATGAGAAAGTATTGACCCATTGAAACTATAGAAACAAGGGCTGTTTGTAAAACATTTATTCCCCCCCATATGGGCTGTCAGTTGTTGTAGTGGCAGCCATTGTGTGAATAAGTTTTTTGTCACTGTGACCTTGACCTAGTGACCTGAAAATCAATAGGGGTCATCTGCCAGTCATGATCAATGTACCTATGAAGTTTCATGATCCTAGGCCTAATTATTCTTGAGTTATCATCAGGAAACCATTTTACTGTTTCCAGTCACCGTGACCTTGACCTTTGACCTAGTGATCTAAAATTCAATAGGGTTCATCTGCCAGTCATTATCTATGTACCTATGAAGTTTCATGATCCTAGGCGTAAGCATTGTTGAGTTATCATCCGGAAACCATTTTACTGTTTCGAGTCACTGTGACCTTGACCTGTGACCTCGTGACCTAAAAATCGATAGGGGTCATCTGCCAGTCATGATCAATGTTCCTATGAAGTTTCATGATCCTAGGCGCAAGCATTCTTGAGTTATTATCTAGAAACCATTTTACTGTTTCGAGTCACTGTGACGTTGACCTTTGACCTAGTGACCCGAAAATTAATAGGGGTCATCTGCCAGTCATGATCAATGTACCTATGAAGTTTCATGATCCTAGGCATTAGCATTACTGAGTTATCATCCGGAAACCATTTTACTATTTTGAGTCACTGTGATCTTGACCTTTGACCTAGTGACCTAAAAAAACAATAGGGGTCATCTGTCGTGAATGTACCTATGGAGTTTCATGATCCTAGGCATAAGAATTTTTAAGTTATCATCCGGAAACCATTTTACTATTTCGAGTAACCGTGACCTTGACCTTTGACCTAATAACCTAAAAATCATTAGGGGTCATCTGCCAGTCATGATCAATGTACCTATGAAGTTTCATGATCCTAGGCCTAAGGGTTCTTGAGTTATCATCCGGAAACCATCAGGTGGATGGACCGACGGACGGACGGACCCAACCGACATGTGCAAAACAAAAATATACCCCCTCTTCTTCAAAGGGGGGCATAAAAATAGGTAAATTTACGACATGCATAAATCAAGCGACGCGATGTGCGAGCATCAAGCACTGTTCACATATGGTTATAACGACCAATCAATGAGCGACTTGATTATTAGTAAATTTACGTAGTTCTCTATAGTTTCAATATGTCAATACTATCTCATTGTGTGCATTAATACCGATGTTGTTTTTAGATAAAAATACTACATGCACCCAGTTGCAGGTCTGAATTTTGTTATGCCACATGCATGCTTTCCAAATTCCATGCGTGGAACTTAACTCTGTCTGCAACAATTTCGTGCTCTTATTTAAACACGGGTTTTACAATGCATCATGTATAGTGAATGGTGCAGATGCCTACAAAGGGACTTAAATAATATTATCAGGTGGCTGTAGAAGAATTGTGCAATTCAGTTCTATTTATGGACATGATGATATATACTTGTACTGAAATTAAATTGTTATCGCATACAATTTGTAACAGGTAGTTTTCACAATTTTCTTGCCATAAGTAATTAATTCTTCACAATTTGCATTTAACTTCTCATAAGGAACAATTAATGTTTACGCAATTGTTTACAGTAAAAAGGTGTGATGATGATACCCGACACCGTCTTTCATGTACTGTTTAATTACCGTTGGATATTACATAAATTTTTAAACTCTAATTCCTTGTATATCAAACTGCGATAAACACTAACTTACTGATATCAATGAAAAATAATGATCGTCAGTTAACCCTGCACCTATACACATTCTTGCTACCGATTGGATCCTGAACAGCACAATTTTATTTTGCGACTGGAAAGTTACCCGAGAATTTCTTGTGGTACATCTGTGTCAGCATACATGACTGTGTAATGTGACTTTATTATTGGATACTCTAATATCTCTTATCGGTGGGTGATGTATTACCCCATGTCCCTTTTATGGCTATAGCGCAGAGCGCAGTTAACAGAGTGAATAACCAGATTAACTGTTGAGATTTGTACGTCCTGTGTATTAGAAAACAGTATACATGCCAATGATCAGACATTCAAGTGACTTCCACCATTTGTAAAACTATCTACCACTGCCGATTTTGGGCGTAATTTACGCCCGGACGTCCATTAACGGAAGGGCTGCTTCATTCTTAAAATTATCTGTATTATTCATAGTTATACAAATAATATTATCACTAATAAATTTCATATCATATACAAATCAGTGTTTTTCATGGTATTTCTCTAAAAAAACAAATATGCAGAAAGAAAATAACTTTGACTTAAGTATGTTTATCTACCAATTGAAAAAAGTCTATATTTTTCCCAAATAGGACCTAAAAATTCACAATTTAAAGTTTAAATATTAAAAAAAAATAGATTTCAACATTTGTCTCTTATCCAGCCATATCAGTTCAACCTTTAAAAAATAATTTTTTAGCAAAACAACAACAACACAAATCTCCCAATTTTAGTCAAAAGGCTGCAAATTTTTCTAATTCAAAGGGGCCCGGCCCAATTTTATAAAATGGCGATAAAAAAGCACTGTACTGCATATTTTCTTTCGTGGTTTTCAAAATATATAGAGGATATTTGTTCATGTCAGTGTAAGATCGTTTGTTATTTCACGACTAAAAAAATATTTTTTTATGATCACGAGTGAAATAACAAACGATCTTACACTGACATGAACAAATTTTCTGTTTCTTTAATGCCTCTTTTTCAAGAAAATAATTAACAGCTGTTTCCCTTTTGCTAAAATGTTACCCTTTCTCGAGTTTCTCGCGTGGCGTGCCTCAATACATTGATATGACGTCATTTTGTTGACAAAATTACGTCATTATTCCAGGGAAATTCTGCAGTTAAACTCTTTTACAATGTAAATAAATAGTAAAAAAGCATAAAACTAAAAGAAAAATGTGTTGGATTTGGTGGAATATCGATTTTGTTTCACTCGTGATCATAGAAAAAATATAAACAAGGATATAAACAAGGGAAGTACATCTTGATATGATAATCTAAAAATAGAAAAAGGAATTCCGAAAATTTGTTCTTTTCATCGGTGAGTGAAAAAAACAATTGTGTTATTTTCACTGCTGTTATTTCACTGCAGAAATGTCATATTTTATCATTAGGTTTAAAAGAAATTGAAATCTCTGACATTAACATGCATTGAAAAACCTGCAGCTTATTCATACTTTTGCTGCAATCAAAGTATTTAAATCTTTCAATGGTATTTATGGTGTACATGTAAATTAGCACACATTACACTGTTAATTTACTCAGTGTTTCAAAGAAAAATTAAGACGGAAATAAATATGTTAACATGAATAAATGAAAGTAAACACTTGTTAAAAAGCCAAGTATTTAAATACAAATATAATTATCTAAGTTTAAATTGCTAATGATTGCGACTTTACACATTTAAAACCCATTAGAAACTTATTCATATTGATAATATAACAATCAATAGATAAAGCACTATACACTACGCGACACGTGATTTTTGCCTTATTCGCGGAGTCACGTGGACAGTTTGATTTTTTTGTGGAAAATCACAGAGATTTCAAGTGATTCGTCACTCCCCCATCGTGCGAGTGCAAGATAATCTTCGCAGTGATTCCTTAAAATTTTGTGGTGATTCGCCGCGATTCGCCCTGATGGCAGCGAATATCAGTGACATTGATGATTCATCAATTCATGCATATAAACAGAATCGTATAGATAACTGTATGCATACTGCTTTTCTAATGTTTACATTTATCTGATTATCCAATATAATTACAACATCACTCATGAAACAAGATATGTGTTTGTCAAAAACACTATGTCCCCTTTTGCGCCGCTTTGAAGCTATATATTTGACATTTGACCTTGTAAGATGACCTTGACCTTTCACCACTCAAAATGTGCAGCTCCATGATATACACATGCATGTCAAATATCAAGTTGCTATCTTCAATATTGCAAAAGTTATTGCAAATGTTAAAGTTTGGGCAAACAAACCAACCAACAGACAGGGCAAAAACAAGTAATGGTGGACATAAAAATAATCTTGAACATTTATGACGATAAATATGTTTAAGAATTTCATAAACACAACCACGTGCCAACGCCATTTTTCAGAGGTGTAAAGAGTACATTGCATTATGGGACACAGCTTTCATTGGACGAGGGAACTTAAATTTAGATTGAACGCAATACAATCATGTACAAAAAATGTTTAATTGCGACAAACACAGTCATGTAAAACAACGTGCTTCCCGGGGACTTTCTGATAATGGGTAGAAATGAAAGTGAATATCTGTTAACAGTTACACTGTGTTAGCATGTAAATAAATCGTCTGGATTTGTTCATTTATTTCTCTTACACGTACTGCTCTGATAAGGAATACATGTACATAAACACTGACTCGCGATTTTTTTTACAACTTTATTGACATTACACAACAGATTAACACCAATTAGCTGTCAACGGTCCTTTAACCTCTAAGCTATTAAAATCGGTTAAACAGAATCATAAAGCAATGAAGCTGTTATCGTCACCTTCTTTGTACTGGATTGCAGAATTTCGCATTTCAGATTTCCCGTTTGAGTAATTGCCGAAAAATATATGCCTATTGTTATATCTTTTCACTAGATCCGCCCCGTATGTATGAGGCCGATTTATTCCGCTGGGTATGCGAGGTTAATATAGACTGGGCGTTGTTGTGCGGATCAATGTCGAGTGCCTTGGTGATACGATGTGTGAATACATGACGCTGCTGCCAATTACTAACAATTCTGGCCCTGGCGTGACGAAGCATTTTGTTGGTTCCAAGTTGGCTGTACTGTATGCAAAAATCATGTGTTGCGTAGTGTATTTCAAATAGAGGGCCTTTTTTAAAGCACATAAAAAGCAAGAAGTGATGAGAGTTGTTTAATATGTTTCATATATACATATGTGATATAATAATTAACTAGTCTGCTGACATTGGTCAAAACATAGATGGTGTAAATATAGTTCATTGTTTGCATAAACAGAATTATCTAGACTTAGTTGCAATAATTCAACTCTAAGCTTCAGGGGTGGCGAAATCTCAAAAAACTATACTTGTCCACGGACAACCATTTAGAAAATTTAACTTGTCCATTGCTGAACAACACTTGTCCATCCGTTAATGTTTATATAAATTATTAACGCATTTATTGATTAATGTAAAACAATGTGGAATATACCAAAATGAGTATGATTTGCTAGTTGTGTTTATAATTGTATTTCAATAGTACATTCATTATACATGTAGCAGTATATTATAAACAATAAAAAGACTTTCTAAAACTTTAAATCTTGCAATGCTAGTGTTATTAAAACATGTGTTGAACATAAGTACATCGTAATCTTAACAAATTAAACTAGTCCAATATGTCGACCTCATCAGAACGAGGCTCTGCACCGCTACTGGTAGCAATTTGATTATCATCAACTGGTAACCATTGAAAATTTGTGAGCCAAGTTTCTTGAAAAGTTCTGGTGCGTTTACTTTGATAATATTTTTTATCATAATCTTTCCTAATTTTTTTGGAGGCGGACTGCTCAAAACTTCGGGTTTCTGCTCCGTTGTTGAAGATTTAAAAAAATTTAATGTTCCATTTTTACCATTAGTCGTCTTAAATAACAAGGTAGACCGTGTTTTGATTATCTTACTTTGATACTTTTTATTTCCGTCTGATTGTAAAAATAAAGAAACCAGTCTGTACACTGTCTAACAGTCGGGCCGAATGTTTAAAATGCGGCATGCTCCTGGTCTCTTATAGAATAAGGGAGATCACTGCGCAGGAGTGCCTGTATTTTAGCTTGATTGCTCCGCAAATAGCACTGACAATATAATCGTATGTCAACATCCGGTTTTGTAAAACTTAATTACGGCTTTAATACAATGTATTTTTTTGTATACCTGGACCCGACTTTTAAAAAACTTGTTGTCCACGGACAACTTAATTGAAAAAAATCAGTTGCCCAGACAAGCAAATGTACGACTCGGGCAACTCGGACATTTGATTTCGCCACCCCTGAGCTTTATAGCCCAATGGGCTGCTTAGAGTTGCAATGCGCTCTCTCTTGTCCATGGGTGCAAAATGTTATCAACAATGCAAGGGTTAAGGAACACTGAAACTGCAAGAACTTATTAAAGTTTACCTATCTAAACCACAAACTCATCCAAATGGTACCATTAAAGCAAGAAATAATTGATTTTATTGACTTAGTTTTTGTTTTGTACGCTGTATCCGCCATATTTGAAAATTGACCCAATATTGGTTAGGTCGCAGAACACCAATATTTTGCACATCGGGTTATGTGCTCCAGCCTATAAAGTCGATAACGATGTGGTATTCGATCGGAATACAATGTTTCCAATTTAAACATAAACATGTATGCGAGAAAAGTGTGTCGAAACATCGTCGTGTTTTTATAGGGTGCATGCAAAGGATAACATCCGTAGGTTGAACTTCAGGTAAATTTAACATGTTTATGAAGTTTATTCATTATTTTCCTTAATTTGTCTCAAACGACGTCTGTTTAGTGAAGCGCATGAATTCGCTGCGCTGAACTGCACAGGGCAACAGATAAGATTTTGGGTCAATTAGTTTTCACTGCAAGCTTTTTGCAACAATTAGTTTTTTCCCTCAAAACTATTTGTCAATTAATTTTTGTTTCAATTTGATCAAAACGTACATAAATTTCTGGATCAGATTAGCGTGTCATTTTTGGATATTGATCATTCTCAGCAATTCTTATTCCAATTAAGTTATTATAAATTCACAGTGGCAATGGTTGTTTGTAAATATTAGTACTAATTGTACTAATTGTATATTGACAAATGGATGATGATGAGTCATTTAATTTCAATCAGTTTCAACACTCCTGCCTTTCAGTCTCAGATCATACTCACATTGCCAAATCCTCTCCATCAATGGCAAGCCAGTGGAGATCACGATGGTGTCAGTTAATTTGAGACACGGAATTGCAGCGGTGTTTTGAGCCAAATATTTCAGAATCTGTCACCACCTGCGCTATTAAATGTGATAATATACTCTTCACAATGTCTTTTCCCGACAGTTTGGGTCTCATACCGAATTGTAAAATATTGGGCACGCAAACGGTTTATGAAAATTTCCTAACCCGACAGCGTTTAACAGAGAACCTTTTCCCGAACTTATTTCGGCTGAAGTAACTTTTTATAGTGACACCGGCCTATAGGTACTAACTTAAAATATTACTGCCGCACTAAAGGTTGCAATACACTTATTATAATTAAAAGCGGTACGGCAAAAAAACGGAACAACTAAAACGACGAAGAATCAATTTCAATTCGTTTTCCATTTTCATACGATTTCTGTACGATTGATTTTTAATATAAATCGTAAAAACGATAAAACAAACCTTATCTGTTGCCCTGACTGCACCCATGTTTATGAAGGCGTGCATATGGCCTGCCAGAGCCGCCATAGCAAAAATTATCAAAGGCTCTGGGAGTCCGTTTATATGGACTATATCTACAGTACACTCCACGCGTTTTCCCCAATTTCTCTCCATACTCCGCGGGGATTGACCTGGAGGGAGATCCCGCTATACGCGGCGTTTGCATGATTTTGGACGCTGCGGTTAACGATCTGCAAAACTGATAAGCCGACGTGGCGGCCCTCGGCGTTGGCAACGCGGGGGAAACTCCGCGTTTTAAGAGATAACAATCAATTTAATTTTGTTTGACTTCCTGATTATCCCCACGCTTATTGAAAAAAAGGTGGGGATATTGTGGTGATCTCCGCCGTCCGTCCGTCTGTCCGTCCGTCCTGGCCACTATCTCCTCCTACACTAAAAGCACTAGAACCTTGAAATTTACACACATGGTAGCTATGAGCATATGTGCGACCCTGCACTATTTGGAATTTTGATCTGACCCCTGGGTCAAAAGTTATAGGGGTTGGGGTGGGGCCGCGTCAGAAATTATCACTCATTTTTTTAGGTTATTTTACATTTACTTCTTTATTTCTACACCGATTCACTTCAAATTGATACTGGACCTCACCTATGACAATACGGTCAATCTCAACCATGCATGGCCCCATTCCCAACCCTGGGGCGCCCCGCCCACATAGGCCACACCCACAAAAAATTTCCATTTACTATAATTTTTTCATTTCTACACGGATTCACTTCAAATTGATACTGAACTTTTGTTATGACATTAGGGTCAATCTCAACTATGCATGGCCCCAATCCCAACCCTGGGGCGCCCCGCCCACATAGGCCACACCCACCAAAAAATTCCATTTACTATAATTTTTTCATTTCTACACGGATTCACTTCAAATTGATACTGAACTTCTCTTATGACATTAGGGTCAATCTCAACTATGCATGTTCCCATAACCAACCCTGGGGCCCCGCCCACATAGACCACACCCACCCAAAATTGCCTTTACTATAATTTCTTCATTTCTACACCGATTCACTTCAAATTGATATTGAACTTCTCTTATGACAATACAGTCAATCTCAACTATGCATGGCCCCATTACCAACCCTGGGGCGCCCCGCCCACATAGACCACACCCACCCAAAATTGCCTTTTACTATAATTTCTTCATTTCTACACCGATTCACTTCAAATTGATACTGAACCTCTCTTATGACAATACGGTCAATCTCAACTATGCATGGCCCCATTACCAACCCTGGGGCGCCCTGCCCACATATGTCACACCCACCCAAAATTGCCTTTTACTATAACTTCTTCATTTCTACACCAATTCACTTCTAATTGATGATGAACTTCTCTTATGACAATACGGTCAATCTCAGCTATGCATGGCCCCATTACCAACCCTGGGGCACACCTAGGTCAAACATTCGGCGTGGGGATACGCGTCGGCCTCTGCCGCGCCATTTCTAGTTTTCAAATAAAATTACATTTATTACAAGTACATACATGTACATGTAGTATAATATTTACAATAAAAAAAAAACAAAGATAAATCGATCCCAACGTGTTTGTAGAAGTGGTTGTTGTTGTTGTATAGAAAACTCGTTGATTTACGACACACAAAACGTCGTCTTTTAACTAATACTTGCCAATAAATATAAACACACTTTGCAACATTGTTTTTATTTTGATAATTTAATCCAAAGTTTTCATGTTAGCGGGTGGTTTTCTATACTGAACATGTAAACAAATGACCAAGGACCCTCAAAATCTCGCAAATCTGTGTGAATTGACAGTTTGACGTAATCAAAGAAAAGCCGCTTCCTGTCTAAAGGCATAACTTACTCAAGTAAACACGTTCAACGAATGCATAAGGAATGGTTTTATTTGTCGGAACAAAGTCAATTCTCTGCTCGCTAATGCATTTATTTTCTCTTTGTAGGTAGGTTATTCCATTGATTGCTAAAAGAAGGTGGTAACTATTGAGTTGATAATTGCATTTAATATTCACAGTTGTATTCTTGTTGCGTCGACATTCAAAACAATGTTTACCAGTAATTATGGACCAACTCGGCAGAGTGACATTCACACATGTTAATCCCTTATGTCAAAACACCACAGGCAGCAGTCTACACAATAGGTCAGTAGACAAGCTTTGCGTGTTTTCATAAAGTCAAACACTTAAAATCCAGTTCCGCCCAGATGTCTTCTTTAATCAGTTTACAGTACAATTACTGTTAAAATAATTACTCTACTAAAATACCGTAACGATAAAGATTCGGCGTGTTCGATTTGAAATTATTTTAGAGGAAATATCAACTTATTCGCGATATAATTTCGTTAAAAAATACCAAAGAAACTTTTCACCGAAATCAACAAAATTCAATGTTCTCTGCGCTACAAAGTTTGTATCAAAAAATCAATACACGCACGCTTTGCAGGAGTATACCATGACCTTGTACATTGCAGCATAATTTTCGCGCGCTTTTGTCGGGAAACATACATGACTGTATATTGGAAGCATTTGTAAACGTCCTGTTAACATTTAAAATCGTAGTGTGTTTCAGATTACTAACTATTATTCTCATTTGGAAATTTTACGGAACATTTATTCTTGTGTTATATGTGTTATGATTTAAATATTAATTTGTCAAATGTGTTATATTCATTCATATTGTAGACGTACCTGTGAATTAAAAAACATAACTTTTATATATACTAATTTTCTATACAATTATCTTTTTTATACATGTACCACAGTATTTAAACAATTTATTATAACATTGTTTGTATTTTTTGGCATGCCCAGTAGCACACTGCTAACGCGGCGTTTCGCGGCGGTCACTGATAAGAACGGAAAGTGTCTGCATTTACCGACTAGGCTAAAGTAATACACGCCGCGGGAATTAGCGAACGCGGCGTAACGCCGAGCGTTTTATCGAGTTCACCTAGCTCTTCCAACGCTGCGTGAACACTCGCTAGCAGAAAAAAACCCGCGGAAGGAGCGCCTTTTTGGGGGAAAACGCGTGGAGTGTCAGCGGTTTTTTCCCACTTTTTGGGAAGATATCCCATGGCTTTGGAATTGGGAATTTTATCAGCATTTTCATGAAATTGGGAAAATAAAATCATTAGCTTTTTATTCCACATGAAAAGTCCACTGATTACGGGAATACTAAATATGATATAACTCTTTATAATCATTCAAATTAAAAGAACAAAATCATATAATACTTAGTTAGATGTAATTGAATTGAAATTGAGATGAAATACGCATAAGACTTCTTTCTTAAAAAAAAAAAAATAAATAAATAAATTTTTTTTTTTTTTTAAATTGGGAATTTTTTGCCACATTTTGGGAAAAAAGTATACTTTTTGGGATTGGGAACATAGCAGAATTTCGACTATAAAATCCGGCCAAAAAAAACCCTGAGTGTACTGTACACTATAAACATTTTCACAGGCAGCAGTATTCATAAATTTGCCCCCACCCCACCCTGAGTTAACCCCAAGGGTTCCAGATTGTTAAATGTACACCTAGATGTTTATAGTGTATGGTTTGACTTTTCAACAACGAATATTGACAAAAATACATAGTTTGAAAAAATAACCCTCGTATAGGTAATATATATACACAAGGTATGAAACGCACTATATGCCTATTGCTGAAAGATTGTGGAACACTGGACGTGAACTTTTTCATCGAAAACACACATGTTATCATGCAGTGGCCGACAAAATGCAACTAGATTCGTTAAAAGACAGTAAAAGCAACGTGATTACACAACTAACCGATCTCCTTCTCGGCTAATAACTTTAACATTCAATTAAATTTGACTTTCTCGCTATATGTCACTCGGTGTTTCATGTGCACATTACACCATTTTAATTTTATAACGCGTCATCTGGTTGGTTGTCCTAATTGTGTTGGCCAATGATATGGCGTTTTAGAACCGAGCATTTGATCGTAATAATATGACAGCAAAACACAGACATGTAGCGAGAAAGTCAAATTTAATTGAATATTACAATAAACTATCTACACACTACTTATGTGATGTGTAGTTCATATAGCTTCCAGGTTTACCTTCAATACAAACTACATGTTCCCTGATCTGTTGCTGAATGAGGGGGTCGGGTATGGCATCAATAAGATCATAAATCGCGTAGATACTTGGGTGTACACTCTCAAAACGTTGAATTTCTTGGCGAACAGCCAATGAATTACTAAGATATGGTTGAATAGGACTTCTCTGGTTCATTGTCAATTAATAAATCATTCATTATTTACTTGAAATTACTGTAATGCACACAAACATGTCAATGTTGACATATCTCTGCGATTCCGACATTTCCAAAATGGCTCATTGTGGCGCATGCGCATTAGAACGCTTTATCTTTGCGCATAATAAACACTCGATTTCCGTGCATAGGTCAGAAGCTAGTAAATTCTGCAAAGGCCGAGGGGCAGACCGTTCAAGAAAACTAAATAATAAAGAAATATATGTAGCACAAAATATTTTTACGTCTCTAATGAGTAAAATTTAACATGGCAGAGAACTTATGTTCAAGCGAACATAAATCATTATTGGATTATTACTACAGGGCTTTTACCCATCTTGTTAACCTTTACAAAAAACTCATATTGGAGAGGGCCCTTCGCTAATGTTGGTAAAACTCTAGGCCCAATACACTTGTATACATGGACTTCAAACTGTATATTATATGTTTTTGTTTGTAAATGAATGTGTGTATACAATGAAATAAGTTTAAACTAACTTAAATCCGGGGTTATATACAAATTAAAGAAACAGCGTACAAAACATATGTTAGACCGCAGCTGGCATATTGTTCTTCAATTTGGCACCCATGGCAGAAAAACTTAACATATCTAATATAATTGTATTGTTGGCTATAAGTGTGCATTGTGCTATGTTATGCCAGAATAAAGTTATGTTATGTTATGTTAAATAGAGAGAGTTCAAAGGTCAGTGGCTCGTTATGTGTTTAATGACTACCATATTACACCAGTAGCGTTGCTCAGAAGATAAAGACATTAAATCAGCAAACTTTAGAAGAGACACGAATTAACACATCCTTGAAATTTGTCTATAAAATTGAAAATCATAGAACTTATCTATGAAGACCACCAACATCTTACAATAACAAGACATTTTTTTGGTACCTTTCCCTTGAACTACATCTCATCAAAATTCATATTTCTCAAGGACAATCAAGTATTGGAATGGCCGTCCATAAAACGTTAAGAGCAGCACCATCCTAAGTCAGTTTACTGCAGGTTTGGTCGCTGTCTCGAAATAAATATTGGTATCTTGTTTTTATACTTTTATCAATAGTCAATGTAATAATTTTTACTCTAATCTTTCTTCATCATGTTATTTCGTATGTCAGCTAACATCACTTTCATGTACATATTGTATATCTATTTTTAAAACTTAACTTTTAACATTTCGCTGTCCCCAGGCAGACGTCTCCCTTTTATAGTCAGCAATTGACTGTAGGAAGTACGAAGAAGAAGAATAAGAAGAAGTAGAAATATACCCATTTGAGACTATTCTAACGCAACGCGTATTCAAATCAATTTAGCTGCCTTAATTTAGAACGGATTTTGTTGCAATTTGGACTTATACTAATTCAGCACATATCTAATACTTTTGCAAATTTAATTGAAATTGACCAATATTAAAATATCAAAC